>NC_079457.1:21748169-21895669 GCF_903798145.1 Danio aesculapii
ATTTGCACATTTTCGCCTTTGTATCATTGTGTGAAACCTTTTGTTATAAACTGTTTTAAAATTTAATTTAATTGTCTTTTTTTTTCTTGTATTGCTCGCAGATACAGTACCATAAAAAATGTATAAGGGCCATAAACCTCGCAAAGATGTCCATGACTTCTTGTAAATTCATTGTGTTGTAGTGATTCCACTGTGTTCTGGATTCTGTTGTTTTGTAAGACTTTTGACAGTTATTTTCTTTTAAATTTCTTTTCTTTTAAATTTCTTTTCTTTTAAATTTCTTTTCTTTTAAATTTCAAAGTTGACTTTTTCAGTATGATATAAAATATATTCTGTTGGGAATTTTATGCTGAAACTTAAGATACATTTTGAGGATAACAGACTAATATTACACACAGTATTGAATGTCATTCATTGTCTAGTCTAATGTGATCAGAGTATTTTATATCACAATGGCACCTGTAAATATGTTATGAAATTGACACATATACTTTCCTTCCGTACCAATCTCTTCAGCAGAGTTAAAAGAAAAGCGTGTGACCTGGTTTCTTGTGTAAAGTATATTGTAAAGGCTTACAATTGCTGTATCATCTCTAATGCATCTAGCATGGTCAGCTTTCACATATTATAACGTAACCTTCTCTGTTTGTTTACGTGAAGAACAAAAGAGTAACAAGTCTCAGACCAGACCAAAAAATAATCCCTATTCAGGACCCCCAGGGAATACTTGACAGTTGTATTTCACGTGAGATGGGCGGAGGTGAATACAAAGAGGTGAGAAATCAGGTCAAAGCTGATAACAGATGCTGCTCCAAAAGGTCTGGGAGGAGCCCGTCTGCTTAAAAAGAGACACTATTTCAGCCATAAAAACAGATGTTGTGCGGACAGTCCTGTATTTAGTGATGGTCAAATATAGTAACGGATAGTGAAAGATAACAGAACAGTCATCAAGGTGTAGTATCTGGTGAGTTTATAATGTTTATATATTATATATGTCATTATTTAAAACTATCAAGAGTTTTGTTTTGTGCTTATTATCATATTTTTGTTTTACTTGCTAGACTCCCAGTTGAAAAGCCAAAAGAATGAACACCAAGGTATTATATTATATTATATTATATTACAGTATGTTTTTATTTTATTTTTTATATTTATGTTATGTTACATTACGTTTATGTTACTGTATGTTATAGTTATGTTATGTTTATGGTTATAGTTATGTTTATGTTATGTTGTTACGTTTATGTTATTTTTATGTTATGTTATATTATGTTTATGTTATGTTGCAGTTATGTTATGTTATGCTATGTCTTGTTATGGTATGTTTATGTTATGTTTGTTATGTTGTTATGTTTATTTTATGTTATGTTGGGTTTATGTTATGTTACGTTATGTTACGTTTATGTTATGTTACGTTTATGTTATGTTATGCTATGTTACGTTTATGCTATGGTTATATTATGGTATGTTTATGCTATGTTTGTTATGTTTATGTTATGCTATGTTATGTTTATGTTATGGTTATGTTATGGTTATTTTATGGTATGTTTGTTATGTTATGCTATGTTATGGTTATGTTATGGTTATGTTATGGTATGTTTATGTTAAGTTATGTTATGTTATGTTATGTTATGTTATGTTATGTTATGTTATGCTATCTCATTCTTTCTCAGGTATTTGCAACCTGGGTGGTTCTTGTTACAAGTAAGTTTGATTATGGTAGATGTTTTATAAAATTTTACAGCAAAAAAAAAAAAAAGCAATGCAAAAAATATTGTCATTATTTATAGGTACACTCTTCTCACTCTCCACTCAAAGTAGGTGGAATTTTTCTACTTTTGCATACTTTGTTATTATATTTTAAAAGATTCTCATCTGGTATCTTTTAATTTCACTCTTTGTGTATCAAAGCAGTTTCTTTTTCTATTTGTTGTTTTTCAGGTTGTATAACTCAGTGGTTTGACAATGATGACCCAACTGGACAAGGAGACTATGAGCTTTTGTCTGACCTTCTCATTACATACTCTGGAGAAATATGTCCAAATCCAGTTGGAATTGAAGTTCGGACAGTCTCCGGCATACTAGCATCTCAAACAGGAAACATCTTTCAAGTGTGAGTTTATCTTTTAAAGTACATGTTCTGGTAATATTTTGATCTGAGAAACAAAAGATTAGTGCTGGGACATCATGAATGAATTGTGTGGAACCCTGTATTTTATACCTAAACTTTGTGTTTAAATGATTTTGTGTTTTAAAGAAACAATCCATCATCTGGGTTTGCTTGTGTAAATGCCAACCAAGCAGGAGGAGTTTGTGCTGATTATAAAGTGCGCTTCACCTGTCCAGAAACATGGTGTTCAAGTAAGTGTCGTTTACAACAAATTTTTACTTCAGACCTGTATCATCTAGCTTATGTCCATACTTGTAGTTTGGTTCCATTAGTTCATATGCATTACTTCTACTATAAAAAAGTTAGAACATCCAAAAAAGAACACCTAAAACAATGCTGTGTTGTGGATTAGTTTTTATTTATTTATTTAGACGTCTTTGGTCAAGTCAAGTTGAGCTTTATTGTCCTTCCGCTAACGTGTGAACACAAAGTGGAACAAAATATTGTGTCTTGCAGGACCGTGCTGCTACAAAAATAAACATAATCATAAATATAAACACAACACTATTCGTAAGAGCAGTTTTAAACCTATAACTACCTGGAATGGTAATCTAACTATGCAGATAACTATATACAATACACAGACTTGTATACAGACTATACAAGTACTCTATACTATACTATTTTGCACTATAAGTAAATTGGGTAAGCTAAATTGGCATGTGTGTATGGGTTTCCCAGTGCTGGGTTGCGACTGGATGGGCATCCACAGTGCTGGATAGTGCTCCATAGTTGGCTGTTCATTCAGCTGTGGTGACCTCTGAAGTAAAGACTAAGCTGAAGGAAAATGGATGAATGCATAAATATAAACACAATACTGGCCGTGGGAGCAAATTTTAAACCTATACATAACTAACTGGAGCGGTATTTTAACTATACATATGCTATATAAAGAGTTAACTACACAGATAACCTAAGACAGACTATACAAGTACTTTACATAAAATAGAAGCAAAGTTGTGCAAGATATTGTGCAAAAGGGGTATTTGAGGTTGAAAAAATTTACAAGTAAACATTGTTTTTCTTATTGAGTCTTTGTAAGGTGGAGTGTCTGGTGCATATAGAGAGAAGAGGGATTCTACAGGTGGTTTGTGAAGCCCACTCACCTGTGCAAGTCTGTGTTGTGGTCATATTTCAGTCATGCTGCCTCAGAGTTTGTTAATTTCCAGGTTTGGTTTGATTGATGTGCAGTAGCTCTGTTAGTTTGGAACATTTGATGAATTGTAAACACTGCTGTCTGAATCCTGTTGTGAAAATAAAATCTGATGTTATCATGAATCTAAAATTGACAAAAAGAGTCTAAATTAGCCCAAAATAGAGCATGATGTCACAAGATGAAATTGTAAAATGCATATGTGTATGTGCACTATAAATAGCATGTTCTCTCAGCTGAAAATGCCACCATATACATGAGTGGCATCAGCCCAGTACACAAACCATTAACTGGGTTTCCATCCTAACATAAAGCTAATCTTTTCAAAGTTAGAAAAAATAAATAAAAATAAAATCCCAATTGCGAAATACTGTACAGTAAGTGTGTCCTATTAAGTTGTTAGAATGGCTGACTGCAGTATTTGTAATCAACAGTGAACAGGGCAAGCATAATGGAGTGATGTGGGTGTATGCTTTTCAAAGTTAGAAAAAATAAATAAAAATAAAATCCCAATTGCGAAATACTGTACAGTAAGTGTGTCCTATTAAGTTGTTAGAATGGCTGACTGCAGTATTTGTAATCAACAGTGAACAGGGCAAGCATAATGGAGTGATGTGGGTGTATGCTATATCTGAGTTTATTTTGGCAAATGTGTTTCCATCTCCCATTATTTGCATTACCCGTTTTTCGCATACATCCAAAACCACCTCTACTTTTTTGTGATTTAATGGATTTTTAATTTGAAATTTGGCATTTCCATCACTCATTGTTCATGTGATACTTAGTATTCTAGGGTCTCCCATTAACATAGGGTGATGGAAGCCCAGCTATTGTTTTTCAAAGCTCTGTTAATTTAGTCTCAAAACCTCAGTCTCATATTATGTCTCAAAATGTATGCCATCAAAGTCATTTGTTTAGGTTAGTATGTTTAGATTCAGGGATAAAATGCCACTGTGAAACCTAAGGGTGAACCAGAACTAACTATCTATATCTACTATAAATCCTTGGAAGTCTCAGTCTGCTTATTAGGAGTGCACCAGGGTTCATCTTCACACTATTTCAAATGAACTGTACTAACAGAGCAATCAAACCAGAGTTTGTTTAAACTGAACTAAACATGAAAATATTGTTGTCTAAATGAATAAATGAGTTGTACAATAAAAGTCATCGTTGTATGTCTTGATGTTTTCTACTCTGGTCCACCCTTTTAGGTTGTAGAACACCCTGGTTTGATCGAGATAACCCCAGTGGACTGGGAGACTATGAGACTCTGCCATTAACCTTGTCGACATACCCCCTTCAGGTCTGCGCTCAGCCCATCGCCATTGAGGTCGAAACTATTAGTGGCACCCCCATATTGCCAACTGGAAACAATTTTCAAGAGTACGAAAAATTGTCATAAATTAAGTCAAATACATTTCCATTACTTTGTCCTATATGCACTGAATGACAGTTCTAGTTCTAGCTGCTCCAACTATGCAAAGAATAATGATACAGTATTAGGAGAAATACAGTGATAATTCTCTGTGATCATAGGATGCAATTCCACGGACATACAGTATAATAATGATTTATCAGTGAAGTATTTTACTAGGGCACGACAGCATTTGAGTTTAAGGGTCTACTGATATGCCTGACTGCACTATCTAAAACATTCATTCTTGTATACTGTATATTTATAATTGGTTATTTTCTTATGAATGTGTTTCAAGAACACAAGCTTGTTCAGCCGTACTATAAGAGCAGTCATGATGCTTCCCATAAAATAACACTATAATTGATAAACTGTGTTAAATAAAGAACAGATGTATTCTGTTTCTGCAGATATGATCCAAAACTGGGATTTTCCTGTGTGAATGCACAACAGAATGGAGGGTGTCAGGACTACAAGGTCCGTTTTACATGCCCAGTGATTTTTTGCCAACCACGTATGTATCTTCTTCACATATACTTTATTACTTATTGTATATATATATTTGTATATTTTAAAAATAATTGATAAGTGTTTTGAAATATTTGTAAATGTTTATTGGTCACACTTTATTTTAATGTGGAATTTAAGTTTCATTGTGCCAACTAATTCTCATTAGATTAGAAGTAGACTGTTAGGTTGGGGTTGGGGTTAGGTTAAGTGTAAGTTGACATCTACTTGCAAAGTTTCTTATAGTCAGTTAAATGTTTGTTGAAGAAGCAGTATCAACAGATATTAAGCAGACAGTGTATTAATACTTAAATGGACCATTAAAATAAAGTGTTACCTGTTTATTTTAGGAACATATATATTTTTTACTTATCTATCATAATTTTCTCACAATTGATAATTGTTTACACAATTCATGGATATTTTTTTTTACTTAATAAATTCTCTGTACTATTTTCATCAGAGTGTGTTACCAGGTGGTTTGATTCTGATAACCCTAACACTAATGGGAGTGATTCTGAGCTCTTGAGTGTCCTTCAAAGTACAAATGCTGGGTACATTTGTCCAAATCCCCTTGGAATAGAGGCTCAGACCATCTCTGGCCAACCAGCATCTCAAACAGGAAACGTCTTTCAATCGTGAGTTTATCAAACATTTTGAGTCAGTCATCATGATTCAGAAATGGTGTTTAGTTATTGTCTGTTTACATGGTTTATGTAATGTGAAGTGGGACACTGACAACAGGGGTGTGGATCCAAACGCAATGTTTATTATGCAGAGAATGGTCAGGCAAGCAACAGACAACAAATGAGCAAACAGATGTATACGGGCAATCCAGAGTCATGGTTGATAACAAGGCAAATACAGGCAGGAAGCAGGCAACGTAAACAAACAAACAAGGTGAGGGTCAAAAACGCGGCAAGACAAGGCAGGGAAAACACATCATAATGTTCACACCTCAGTATAACAAGACTCAGCCATGAAGTGTGCGTGTGTGCTGTGTATATAGTTCTTCTAATCAGTCCATAATGATCCTCTGGCTGTGAGTGTGTGCAATCAGCGGAATCAGGATCAGGTGTGAGTGTGTGGTGCATGACTGGAAGTTGTAGTCCATATAATGGCGTATTTGTAGTTCTATGCGATCTGTGTGTTTACCAGCGAGCTGTAAGGATTAGATCGCTGGTGATTGTAACAGTTTAAATGTGTTTTGTGTGTTTTGAAGATATAATCCAACAATTGGATTTTCCTGTGTAAACGCAAACCAGGCATCAGGGATGTGTGCTGATTATAAAGTGCGCTTCACCTGTCCAGAGCAATGGTGTTCAAGTGAGTAAGAAAATAGATTGAATTAAGACAATCTTCTACCTAATATGTGATTAGTTTTATATAATATGTACAGTAGATATCTTCTAATTTAATTTATATACTAGGTAAAAAGCCTAAAAGGGTTAGTTCACCCAAAAATCCTGTTATTAATTCCGAGATGTTCAAAGTTCAGAAAAGGAATAAAAAACTTTGTCAAAACATTCCATGTGACTTGTAAGGTTACTATGTGTAGACAAAGCCCCAAGAACAATTTTGTGTGCCCGAAAAACTGTAAATATGACTTTGTTTAGCTATTGAATATATTTTCTCCCATTTCAGGTTGTTAGGATATTTATTATGTGGCACAGTGTCAATAATAAGTGTTATATTGTCCAGAGTAAATATGCACGCTGATCTAATACGAAAGATATTGGTAGACAAAGTTGTTTTTATAGTTTTTTCTTTGAGGGTAATAAGAATACAGTTGAATCACTGATGTTACGTAGAATGTTTTGACAATGTTTTATTTTTTTGCTGGACTTTGAATGTCTCTGAAGCATTGCTGTCTATGGAGGGTCAGAGAGCTCTTGAATTCCATCTGAAATATCTAAGTATCTATATAAACAAATGTCTTTTAAATTTTTTAACTGCTTTTTCCATCTAAGTAAATATCTAGATATCTACTGTATATAAGCCCTCATAGGATTCAAGCAACGTGAGAATGAATAATTTAAGTACTGAGTTATTCATCTCATTTTAAGGTTGTAGGACACCCTGGTTTGATCGAGATGATGCCAGTGGACTGGGAGACTATGAGACGCTGCCATTAATCCAGATAGCATATCCGCTACAGGTCTGCGCTCAGCCCATCGCCATTGAGGTCACAACCCTTAGCGGGACCCCTGCACTGCCTACCAGTTTTCCAGAGTATGGTGAACAGTATCGTATTTTCATTTAAACATTCTTATAATTCTAACAATTTTTAGTCCCATTTTATATTAAGTGACTTTAACTGATATGTACTTTCACTGAAATTAATCATTCATTACAATGTACTTATTGTGACATTGTGCTTGTGATTAATTAAATACATGCATGTAATTACATTGTAATTAATTTACATATTTAATTGCACTGTTGACCATCCTTTATACCTTAACCCACACTCAAACCTTACCCATACCACCAAACATGTCCCTAACTCCACTACTATTCCACCTCAAGAGCACCAGAAGTGTTCTGCAATACATTATGAAAACAGTAAGCACATTATATAGCACAGATATAAAGCAGGACTCAATTTTCAATACAGACCATTGGGAATAGAGGCTGTTATTTTTAATGTGATGAGATGTTTATTCATAGTACATTCTGGATATTCATTAACAGTTCTGCATAATGGATAATTTATGGCTAATAAATAGAATGTCTGTTTGTGCTACTTTTTTTTGCAGTTATGACCCGTTGCTGGGGTTCAAGTGTGTGAATGGGGCCTGTCAGGACTACAGGGTCCGTTTCACATGTCCAAAGACTTTTTGCAGTGGACGTAGGTATCTAAAATATCAGTTTAATCCAAAATGAAAACTCAGTCATCATTTACTCACCAAACCCATTACATTAACTTATTTTTGATACACAAATTAAGTTTTATTATTTCAATCTGAACAATTTATTTTTCAATTTTAAAATTCTAAAAAGTAATCGTGTCTCTTCTCTTTACAACTGTTTTGAAGCATCATAGATTTAAGTGAATAGACATTCAGTGGAGGGACAGAAGTGCTCCAATGTAGTTAAAAAGATTTACAGTTTTGCTCCAAAGTTGAACAAATTTTGTTGATCCAAGGAAGTGTCTATGCAAATCCATGAGCAAACTGTGTTAAATCAGTAAGATAATCAAGAATATAGGGAAAACGAACAGAGAAAAAACAGCAACCATGCAAAGACAAGGAATGACAAACACTCACCGTTCTATTAATACACTGAACACAAACTAACAATACTTGTACATTTACTAATGCATTACTAAAATTGAAAGTAAAAACAATAGTTAAAATTTGCATGAGCTTAAACTTGCTGAGAATTTTATGTCAGTATATTGATGTACTTCCAATTGAAATAGAATATTGAGTAGAAGTGGGGCTTTCTTTTGTGCATCATTCTCTCATAGCAAACTAACGGTAAGAGGGGTTTGGTAATAAATATTGTGGCTGAAGCCAAACTCCAAACGCAGAAGCAAATGGTCAGACTTAGACTGAAGATTACCAAAACAAACTTTTTTTTTAAATTTTAGTCTATTAAACTTGCACAGTTTAATTGTTCACCTAAAGAAAAACAATATGCACTAGCAAAATAAATATTGTCCATTTTTATTTCACACAAACTTTAACGCACTGTGAGTTAACAAGAATTGGCTTTATATGCTTCAACAAATATTAACAAAGATGAATGAATATTGCTTGTTCATGTTAGTAAGTATTAACTTACTAATGGAACTTTATTGTTAGGTTTTAGCAAGCAAAACATAAATTCCCTAACAAATTTCTTGATCGTTTGTAATGACAAAAAGGTGAGTAAATGACGACAGTATTTTCACTTTGAGATGAGTTAAACTATTGCTTTTCATTTACTCAACTTCAAGATAGTGGGTGCTTTTGTTTGTTTGTTTTAATGTTTCCCTCTGTACTGCATTCATCAGAGTGTGTAACCAGGTGGTTTGATTCTGACGACCCTACCACAAAGGGAGGAGATTCTGAGCTCCTGACTAACCTTCTCAGTGCATACTCTGGATACATTTGTCCAAATCCACTCAGAATAGAGGCTCAGACAGTGTCAGGCCAGTCAGCATCTCAAACGGGAAACGTTTTTCAAGTGTGAGTCTTTCAAAGGATATTAGAACATTTGTGTGTGTGTGTTGTTTTTTGGCATATATTATGTCCTAAACATTTTGCATATTTTTCTGAAGATATGACCCTACAAATGGGTTTTCCTGTTTAAATGCAAACCAAGGAGGAGCCATATGTGCTGATTATAAGGTGCGCTTCACCTGTCCTGAAGAATGGTGTTCAAGTGAGTTCACATAATGTCATGATCACAATAATAGATTGAATTAAGAAAAATCAAATAACTAACTAGTCATGCCTTGGATTAATGCACTGGAGATATAAAGTTTCTAGGAGCACGACTCAAAGAGGTAAAATAGTTCATATGAAAAACTGCTTTAACCAACACATTGGCTTTATAACATTTTGTGTCATTCTCTTACAGAATGTATGACACCGTGGTTTGATCGAGATAATCCTGGTGGAATGGGAGACTATGAGCCGCTGTCATTAACCCCAACAGCATTCCCACAACAGGTCTGCGCTCAGCCCATTGCCATTGAGGTTTCAACTATTACCGGGACTCCTGTACTGCCAACTGGAAACCATTTTCAAACGTAAGATTTAAGAATATTTCTATTAGGGCTGTTAAACGATTCAAATATTTAATCCCAATTCATTGCATATTTGCCATGAGGCAATTTGTGATTAATCGCAACTTAATTGTTCTAAATGTGTCCTTAAATTAGTATAATATTGATAATAAAACAACATTATTGATTTAAGTGCACACAATAAAAACGGAAACATAATATAGGGATGCAATGAAATTCAAATTTTTGGCCTGAAAACTGAATACCAAACACATTTCTTTTCTTTTCTACCTGACAAAAGTCTTGTCGCCTATTTAAGTTTTAGGAACTGAAAATAATAACTTGACTTCTAGTTGATCATTTGGTATCAGAAGTGGCTTAAATGAAAGGCAAAGGCCTCTAGATTACACTTATCTTACCAAAATTAATATGATCATGCCTTGATTATTATTATCTATTAGGACAGTAAGGTCTGATTTTGCTGAGACAAAAGTCTTGTCACTTAACAGAAATAATGTACAGTATAGAATATAAAGTCTTGGTTCAGTGGAAAAAGAATTAATACTGTGTTTGACTCCCATGAGCTTAGAGGACTGCATCCATACATCTCTGCAATGACTCAAATAACTTATTAATAAAGTCATGTGGAATGGCAAAGAAAGCCTTCTTGCAGGACTCCCAGACTTCATCAAGATTCTTTGGATTCATCTTCATTGCCTCCTCCTTCATCTTACCCTAGACATTCTCAATAATGTTCATGTCTGTTGACTGGGCTGGCCAATCCTGGAGCACTTTGAATTTGCCCTCTCCTGTGGTTTGTAATGTAATGGCCAGCACAAATGTCTTGCTGTTGATGTTGCCATCCACTCTGTAGATCTCTAGCACACCTCCATACTGAATGTAACCCCAAACCATGATTTTTCCTTCACCAAACTTTACTGATTTCTATGAGAATCGTGGCTCCATGTGGGTTGCAATAGGTCTTCTGCAGTATTTGTGATGATTGGGATGCAGTTCAACAGATGCTTAATCAGAAAAAGCTATCTTTTGCCACTTTTTCAAATGATCAACTAGAAGTCAAGTTATTATTTGTTGCTCTTACAACTGGGATCAAGACTAGACTTTTGTCAGGTAGTGTATACTGTATTTTGCCAATTTCTCACCATACTAACTTATTTCTTGTTGACAGAACCATCAGACATTATTATGTACTGTATATGAGCTTAGCGTTTTGTTTACTTTTCATTCTCCATTTCTAATTGGTGCTGCATTCTTTATTGGCTGCATTTTTTTCATCTACAGGCAAGGACACAGGTGAAACGTAAAATGAGAGTGTTAATCGCACGTTAATAAAATGAGTGCTGTTAAAATAAATTTGCTTTAATGTGTTATTAACGTGTTAATTTTGGACAGCCCTAATTTCTATTTATATATGTATGTGTGAGGATTAACAATCACTCTCTCTTATTCTGCAGATTTGATCCACTTCTGGGCTTTGAGTGTGTGAATGATTTTCAAAATGGATGGACCTGTCAAGACTACAAGGTTCGCTACAAATGTTTTTGCAAGATTGTAGGTCCCACAATCGAAAGTCCCCCATTTGAGTTTACAAACCTAACTGATTTCCTAAATGTAGGATAAACTGCACTTTCAATTTAAGTTCAGATTAAATGGGGAAAAAACATTAACAATAAATGTTTTCTTGCATTATCCTTCAAAGTCTCTGCTCATAATGTGTTGCATGCTGTACTGTGGAATGCCAGCTGTTTGATGACACTTTGTGTGACATTTACACTTCTATTTAGCATCTATAAAGTTATTTTTAGTATCTTTTTAGTAGCACTACTGTATATATATATATATATATATATATAGTATAGTATATATATATATATATATATCGCACACTTTAGATAATGATCTTAACACTTTAAATAATCTTCAAAGCTATTTCAAGCATCATTTTACTTCTCAAAAATGTGTGTGTGGTTGGTGGGGGTGGTGATGGTGGGGTGTGTGCAGTGCCCATAGTGTGAAGTTGCAAGTTGCAGTTCATTAAATAGCCACTGATGTCATTAATAACAAGGGTTTCTGAAGTTTAAACATAGAAGAACTGTTAAGGGGTTTAAACACAGTCAGTGAATATAACCAGCTTTTAATGATAAACTATTAGAAGTTAATTATATATATATATATATATATATATATATATATATATATATATAGATTCCCAGAAATGGGGGGTTGCGGCTGGAAGAGCATCCGCTGCTTAAAACATATGCTGGATAAGTTGGCGGTTCATTCCGCTGTGGCAACCCCAGATTAATAAAGGGACTAAACCGAAAAGAAAATGAATATATATATACTTTCTATGACATTCTCCGGTTCTACGTGTCATCAGAGGGGGAAAGCCCCACCCAAATGTATTAATCTCTCCCTCATTAGCATATGAGATTAGTCTTGTCACACAAGATGCATTTGTAGCTCCGCCCTCTTTTAAAAAGAGCACAATCTCTTTTAAATTTAAAGTGACAGTCACCAAAAAAAATCACAATTGAGATCAAAGCCTCAAAAGGGCAGTTTTAAATGATTATAAAACATATATTGAGCTGAAACTTATAGGCACAATACTTAGTTTTTCAGAGAGTTGTGGTCAGAATTATTGGCTCCCTTGATGAATATATGTGAAGAAACCTGGGAAAAAAATATTGTATAGCTTATATTTTTATTTTGCATTAAAAAAATCACAAAAATAAAATTTCATTGAAATAAAACAAATGAAAATGAGTAAGAATTTATTATGAAATATATTTTTCTCAAATAGCCAACATGTTGCTAAAAATTTTAGCCATTGTTTTATCCAATGCTGTAGAGAGATATTTTTCCATACGGAATCTCACTACACAGTGAAAAATCCACGATTCCCCACAATTCATGAATTCAACTCTATTAAGTTAGTGTAACAAATTTAAGTGGATTGAACATAAAAAAATTCCCATAAACTCTCCAGAACTGTGTTGTTTCAGCTCATTTTAAATAAGTAGTTTGTAGCTCTTGTAATTACCATTATTATTTATTTTTTATGTGTCATCATGGCGACATCATGTGGCCAATAAGTGAAAATGACCTCACAGAAACCGGTTTCTGGTGAGACATTCATGCTAAGGTATTTTCACATCCAGCATTACCCTCTCATTTCACTTTTAACATGCACTCGTCTCCAGCATCGTCTAAAATCGACGCAGCCGTCAAGGCGCAGGTTTCACTTTAAGAAGCATCGGTGTGTGCTGAACACGGTCCATAGAAAGAACTAGATCTGTTTCGACGTCATTTCCGATGGAATATTCCAGTCAATCCTGATATGCCTTTAAAAAGAGACCCTGAAAAGGATACATGTGTTGTCTGACATTAACAAGTGCAGGACAGAAGATTATCTTCGTTAATAGAAAGTCTTAACTGTTTATGAGGGATCACTGAATGCGAATAAAATAAAACAAAGAATACTGTGTCGTCGACTGTGAATTCAACAACAGCCGTTATTTGTCTGCGTTTGTTTTGATTGGCATCGCTCGGTGCTTGACATTGAAGGTAAGTTTCTCAGCGTGACATACCAAGACGCTTTGAGGAAGGATGGAATTATTTGTTTTTGTTAATTTAAGCTCAATAGGCTTAATTTAAAAAAAGATATAGAACAATAAATGATATTTTACGGGCAGAATAAAAAGTATTCATTCATTTTATCTATAGCTTTATCATAAAAAATCGTTTTTGACTGTAAGGTGAGGTAACTACTGTACTTTAGGTAAGATACCGGTCTATGAGATAGAAGATGACTGTGCTCTCTGATGTTGAATACGCATTTTACACTATAACCAAACAGGGGACATTATACAATTAAAAGATTTGTATTCAATTTAATTTTACATTAGCCTATTTTTTTGTGTTTAAATGAATGGCAGAAACGAGTTAATCTTACCCTAACCTTATAACAGAGCTGACAAGTTATAGCCTACGTTTTTTTTTTTTTTTTTTGAGGTGCCTATATCTCCCCCCTATCTAGTGCGATAGTTTTCTGCGTAGGTTATTTGTGATGTTATGCAATAGACACGTGGTCCTGATGCAGGAGTCAACGTCTGTTTGAATACATCTCACCCTTCATTCAGCCAATAAAGGAAGAAGTTTCTTGTCATTTAACACCCTGGTACTGGCTAGACCGTGTCACTGTAAGTATCCTTTATTTTATATGTTTAAATAATAGTTTGTTGTTATTGATAATGCACTTAAACGTCTTTTAATGACCTAAACGACAATAAGGAGATTTGACATTGTGTTGACTATATGGAACACCGTAAAGCTTAATATCGGTTTTATTTACAATTTCAGAGTATAATTGTGCATGCAAACTTATTTAATCACATAAATATTTGTCAATTCAAATTAATTAGTCTATTAACCCTCTAATACTGACTTTTAACTATACTGTATTAAAGTTATTTAGTCAACAGAATGTCTAAAGTGGGCTATCAAAGTAAAATACAACCTATATATTTTTAAGCTACATTTATCATCATACTTATTGATTAAAACAGTAGATTAATCCAATAGGATTTCATTTATTAAAATGAGATAATTACAGATTAGTGTAAACAATTATTGAATTTAACTTTACAAAATACAACTTTTGTTTTCAAAAGCATATTTTATTTAAAAGTAAATATGCTTTTACTTTTTTAAAAAGTTTTATATTAGTTAATTAATTAAATAACAATAAAGTTTAATGAATATTTTTGCTAATTAGCTGTACATTTATAGTTGCTAGTAAACTAATGTTACCTTACTGTAAAGTATAACTCATTTTTAAATATTTTTTTTTCTTAAATCTCATTTCAATTTTCTAAAAACCTTTTAAGAAAGAATATACAGTTGAAGTCAGAATTATTAGCCCCCCTTTGAATTTGAATTTATTTTTTAAATATTTCCTAAATTATGTTTAACAGAGCAAGGAAATTTTCACAGTATGTTTCTAGTTAAAAAAAAAACAAAAAACATTTTATGGTTAAAATTATTAGCCCCTTAACGCAATTTTTTTCTCCATAGTTAACCTAATTAACCTAGTTAAGCCTTTAAATGTCACTTTAAGCTGTATTGAAGTGTCTTGAAAAACATCTAGTCAAATATTATTTACTGTCATCATGGCAAAGATAAAAGAAATCAGTTATTAGAGATGAGTTCTTAAAACTATTATGTTTATTGTTGTTAAATTGCAATTGTTAAATTTGGTTTATGTAATATTTATGTTATGTAAAATAAAGATATCTGGTTCAGTGCATTTCCCATTTTGATAAAACTGATTTTTAAAGTATTATGATACTCTAGGTTTAATAAAAATACTATATAATAAAAACTATAATAAAAAATACTTATAAATAGTACTTTGATTTAATAAAGTGCACATAGTACAGTAAAACATTTACAGAAGGGATTTTGTATATCTCTTTAAAATATTGTCTAGAGTCAGGCATAAAAACAATGTAAATCAGGCTAGTAAAATAAATAATGCCATTAGAAGATTTAACTGAAACATTTGAAAGATAAAGCTAAATGTACTGTAAGAGATTAGTTTCAGTGCTTTTCTAAACTTGATCAAGCAATTTTTTTTTTAATAAAAGTACTTCATGGAAGCAAAGATACTCAAAATCTCAGATTTCAGATTGTCTAATAGAAGAGTAAGCCACATCATTTTCCCAAAGATAGAATAACTATGGTATTACAGTGATGGTACAGTGGTGTGGTGTGGTGGGCTGGCCCACCTGTGAGGCAGGACTTAAAAGCACATTCTGTTTTTGCTGTAACACATGGATCTGTGGCGCTGATTATCATACTTGGTTTATTCGCAGTGCTGTTTGGCTTGAAGATCTTTGTAGACCATCATGATCCTCCTGACTCCTACGTCTGGTATGTACATTCATCATACTGCTATTTTTCTAAACAATACCACGTTATCTCAGCTCCTTATACAACCAACAAAGTGTCTGTTGGAATTTTTTTTTTTTTTTTTACATCATTTCAATAATGTGTGGCACTAACCTGAGTAGTCAATAATAGCTTGCAAGATCTGGCACAAGATCTACTGTAGAAACTACTGTACAGTTTGTGAAAAACAAGTGAGAATTTCCTCACTAACTAAGGGCAGTTGTGTAGAGCATTGGTTGCACTTTAACTACAGTAAGTGTCTAGAGCTGGGTAATCTGTCATTGGTGCCACTTGTCTCATAGTTTCCTACTGAAGACTTTGTTTTAACTTTCCTGGTTACATTGAGGTTCAGTTACTAATTAATACATTATTGTAGAAAAAGATAGATGTTAATGCGGTTAATTTGGTCATCGGTCACTCAGTGGAGAGAAACTAGACTAGCAAGAAGGCCTTAAGTAATGGCTACGAGGAAGTCTTTAGCAAAAAAATGTTTGTAATGTATGTAGATTTTTGATGTTTATCGATGATTTGATTGTTAAGATATGTACACTCCCACAACAAATGAGGTAAGAACTGGAGCAACTCCACAAGGTGCATGGAAACAAAAATAGCCAAACTGCAAGGGGGAAAAAAAGAGGATTCCAGCACTACTTTGGATAATACCAATGCGTTTCAGCCTTAAAGTTTTCCTCAGGGTATAAGACATACATCATGCAAAGACATTTTACTGAGTGGGTGATCCAAGATGGAGATTATTACACTTTGGAATTATCAAAATACAAGTATTTATGTTATTTATCACAAGAAATGCTAGAATCCTCTTTTTAACACTCCCACAACAAAGCGTTACCTCATACATTGAACTACATTCTAGTTCTTTGTTTATATGAGTAATTTTAGGGAAAACTTTCTATGTTTATCCAAGGCTATGTTAAAATTAGGCTCCTTCTGTGTTATTTTAATTGACAAAAACTTGATGTCATAATTTTTGTGACTAACAAGTTTCTACCGACAAAAACTAGATGAAAACTAAATAAAATTTAAGTGATGATGATGACAACTATAATAAAATATACTGATATTTTTGTTGAATAATAAAAACGAGATGATAATTTGATTGAGAGATGTTTTATATGTAACACATATCATTTGCTAGTCAAATGTCATTACTTACTGTATTTAATCAGTGCTATAGTTGAGAACCAACTACTGTAACACCAACTACAAGAGTAAAGCTTGGTAGACTCACATTGCAAAGTGGACTTTTTTTAAACTGTTTTAAGCCCTTTCAAAGATTTAATGGCTTGAAACTGGTTAAAAAAGACTAGTAGTTTAACACGTTAAAATAAAGGGTTTGTAAATAATTGCACAATCGTGCATTTTCAGTAGGCTACTGTTCTTACATGTGAATTGAATGTTGACACATACTTTTACATACAGTATTACTTATGATATAAATAATGCATATCTAACTTTTGGTCTTCAATGGAAAGGCTATTGTAATAATACTGTTTTATTTAATTTTATGTTAGAATGTTTTGAAGGTAGAATGTTAAATTATACTTAAATTAAACCAAATATATTTTAGTCAACTAAATCTATAGTACATTTAGTCGACTAAAATGTTTTGAAATTTAGTCGACTAAAACCAGACTAAAACTAAAATGATTCAGAAGACTATAATATGACTAAAATTAAAATGGAATTTTAGTCAAAAGACTACGACTAAAACTTAATAAAAATTTGCTGTCAAAATGAACACTGGGTCCCTTACAAATTTATATCATGATAGTTTGAAAGTGGATCCAATGCAGTGACAATATTTTTGAAGGGTCATGGCATTTCTCTTGTCGAACAAGAAGGTGTTACTTTAAGCTGCATTTATCATGTTATAGTCTTTTATTTGTTGTATCTGAAAAAAAAAAGAAATATTGTACTGTAATGCCTACTGTAGACACCATTTTAACTTCATAAAAAGTCTATTTACGTCATTAACTTCATTACTTTAGTTAATTGAATTAAAAGCTTGGGGTTGTTTACTCTTAAGCTCACCAGGGCTGCATTTATTTGATCAAAATGTAATATTATTTTGAAACACTGTTTTCTAATTAAATACATTTTAAAATGTAATACATTTCTTATTATTATCAACATTGAAAACAGTTGTGCTGCTTAAGTTTTTTTGTGAAAGCATGATATTTAAAAAATAATCGAATGCATAAATAAATAATAAATAAATAAATATAAAGTTCTAAAGAACAGCATTTAAATGAAGCTAAAATGTGTGTAACATTGTTAATGTCTTTACTGTCACCTAACAGAGCAGCGTGGCGTGCTTTTGGAGCAGATCTGTCTGTTTTGCTGACCGGGGGAAGACGAGGGGAGTGTTCAATTGCTAGTGGCACAGAAATTACACACTTCACACGTGCATGTGTTTTTGCATGCTTCCCTTACCTAGAAAAGCAGAATATGCCAAAGAACGAAAGCTGTATTGTCATACATACACATTTTTGTTTCTTTTTCATGCGATATCTGCAAATGGTGGCTCTTTTTGCTCTCTAGCATATTGCATAAAATGTGATGCGAATGATAATGTGAATTTCTGTAGCAATAAGACACATTTAAACCACTTGAGATGTTCGTTTAGATTTTATGCCCACTGATTTCCTTCAACACAAAGACCTCTTTGTGCGACTTCATTGAAAATCACTGCAGTGTTTCAGCATGTTAGTCACACTTAAGGAAAAGCACTAGAATTTTAACAAGCCTTTCTTGCAGTTAATATTTTTCTTTTATGGTACTTTGTGAATCTGAATGTGCACATGTAGCTATCATATTTATAGTATATCTTGCTCGGCAGATGGATAAAATTGCAACATGTGCTTAAATGCCGTAAAAAATTGACCACTGAATTATTTAAGAGAATTCTAATTTAAAGGGGCTATATGTAAGAATCAAACAACTCATATATATGAAAAATATTTGCAAAGAGGTAGCTAAAATATGTAACTATGAGCTATTTGATATGCCCATATCATTAAATGCACAACACACAATTTCTCTCACACATGCTCTATATGTTTGCCTGTGGCTGATTCTAAGTGGAGCAATCTAATGTAGTCAAAATATTGTACTGCAAAGAGCAATGCTAGTTCTAACTTATCTTTAACTTTGGAAATGACCATGGAATAAGCAAGAATATCAACCATGCTTTAAAGGGTTTTAAATGCACGTTGCTTTGTACATTTACATTTTTTAAAGCACGGCTATGCGTTGATTATCCCTTACATATATAATCTTTATTATTTTAATCCTCATAATGTGTCACGACTGGCTATCCTAAAATCAAGGGAATAATCCAAAAGCAGCAAAATATCATTTAATAAACAAACAACGGAGATCCAAAAAACACAAGGAGACAGGCACGGTACAAAAACTGTCAAATGGAAAGTGCAAAAACTATAAGCACAAAGTGAATCAAACAAAAGGTAAACAGGAATCTAAAAACATAGAGACGATATTAAGCAAAGTGAACCAACCAACTAACCAAAGCACAAAATAAAGCAGGACAGCGTGAAACAGAACAGTAGAAAAATCCAAAGACCAACTAATACAACATAACAGGGCTTATAAAAACAGAACTAAATGGAACGTGAACAGGGATACAGGAAATGAAACAAAAACCAAATCAGGAGCTAGTGCCCTAGAAGACCATATGAGGGCACTGCAGCAGGTGAGACAACATGATGCCCTGATTTACAGTGTTTGTATCAACATTAGCACTTTGCTATCATCAGATGCTTTCTTAATGGCTGTTTTCTCACTTATTTATATTGTTTATTTTGTAATTAATATGAAAGTGCTAAGCAAATTTTTACATATTTTCCTTAAAGTTGCAATCAGAAGTCTGAACGGTAGCTGGAAGTTTGGTGTTAGTATATTGGTACAAAGGCATTTCCAGCTTCTTTTCACTTCTAATGAAAAGAACTTCACCTTTAATATCCATCTTATTTGTCATGTAACTTAAATGGATCCAAACCTCCGGTCTCATTCGGTTCCATTGATTTATAGCCATAAAAACAGCTTATTTTGCTGCTTGATATGGAAAACTAGTACTTTGTTATAATAATGTTTTAAATTCAACATATTGTAGTAAATGTACTGTTGTAAACACACTAGTTGTGGACCGTTTACTGCTATTTGTTATTTCTAGTCATTTACTCATAGGCAAATAAATAGGAAGTAACAGCTTACAGTATTTGCGCAATGCAGAATAAAGTGATTAATGGGTCATTGACTCATGTTCAGTCTCTTATGTTAAATGTACATGATACTATTAGCAATTTGCTGGTAGCAGTTCACTGAACAACCACCGGTGTGGCTAATAACATGGGTTCTTTAATTCTACATGAAGCCCCTTTAGGATTTTACTGTAAATCTGCTGTGCACCACAGGATTCCAGTTGTTGTGGGTGTGAACAAGCACAGTGAAAGGTTTGATACAAACCAAGCGGCTGCTTTCAAAATTTTTTCAGGGTGTCTTTTAGGCCTTGTTCACACTGGTTGCTAAATGAAAACAGATTTGGAATGCCAAAGGAAAAATCTGAGACAATTAAAACAGTTTGAAAGCACAGATTGTTTGCAGTTAATTTGAACAGCAAATTGAATATATTGTTTATTTACATCTTTAGAGGGCTAGTGGTTGTAGGTCAATATAATGATCATATCATGGACCGTAGATGAATCATAACTCCAGTAATGTTTTCTCCTAAAACGTCTATCTGTTATCTGTGGAAAGCATGTGATTTGATGTGGTAATGCCTTGTGGTTTTAGCAGGATGAGCAGTCATTTGTTTTTAACTTTTCAAATAAGTGAGAAAGAGTTTCACTCTGTTGGTAAGTGTATGTTTTTTCCCCTCAGCATGTCTTATTTACATTTTATTTAATTACCTTTGGAATATTACAGTCTGGTTGAAATTGCTGTCTAGTTAAAATGATAAATATACATTTTTACATTGGTGTATTATTGATTTTTTTTTATTTATACAGTGATGGTTTAATTTTAACATGTTTTATGTTGATTACATGTCTTTATAGGTTAGTTAACTTTGATTAAATGATTTATTATGGAGATAGTTATAAATATCACAATGCATGTTTTATTTTTTACTAATGATTGAATGTTTTGCAAAGTCATTGGATAGTCATGCATGCCACAGAATCATTGATTACAATATGAAGATTTTTGAGGTTATTTAATGTTTTATATAATTCAGAGAGAATAATTTACTTCATATTTGAGTTCATTAACATATTTAAAGTTTAACTTGTTGACTTCATGTTGCTTTAATATATTTTTACATTACCTATTACTCTCCAAACCATGCACAGACACAATTTGAGCTGTTGCGTAATTGCTCATGTTTCTTTTTGGTAGCCTTTCTTCAGGACGCGAAAAAACTGCTCCTAAACGAACAAGCGAACTGGGCGCATCTAAAGGAGTTTGCCCGTAAAAATGCTGCCAATGCTCTTTCTGTTGCCAACCTGCTCATGGGCATGGCCTCGATCCTCTGCAGTCTCAACGGGTACGCATTCATGCTTTTTATTTGTATTTTTGCAGTTTTAAATGTGACAACAAACAATTAGAGGTGACCATAAAACTTTATGAAAACAGTTAAAAGAAAAAAGTTATAAGGCCATTCAAGTTTACAGTAATCTTTGTTTCATTTTTTTGTTGTACTTAATTGCTGAACTGCTTTAATTCTCAGCCATCATTATGCTGCGTGCTGGCTGGTTCTGATTGGGTACCTGCTGGATTTGGCAGATGGAGCGGTTGCCAGGCACCTGAATGCATGTTCTGCACTGGGTGAGTAGTGTTGAGGGTCCTTCAGTACAAGTGTGTGGAGCCAGAGCAGAGTCTTGCTGCTTTACATGTTTTTAGAAGCTTTTATAGAGGTTCTATCATGCCTTGTTTACAAGATGTGATGTAAGTATCAGGTGATGCCACAATGTGTTTTAGCTCAAAATACCCCAAGGGTTATTTATTATACTATACTGTAAATGCCCTTTTTTAGTTGAAAGCAAAACTATAAGTTTTTTTTTCTTGGTCTCTTTAAATGCAAATCAGTAGATGCCCTCCACCCACTTTCCAGGAAAGGGTGGTGCCTTAACAGCTTGTCACTTGGCCTGTCAGTTTGCTTCCAATATATGAATTTCTGAGGTCAAAAAGTTGTACAGAAAGTTATCTTTTACATCAGTTGTTAGGAACACATTACAATATGCTTGTCAAAACACATATTACACACACTTTGTCTTATTATTCACCGCTGGGGAAGAAACTGGATGTGCGTCAGTATGTTAGATCCATGAAATGGCAGCAACAACACACTACTAACATAACTCCACCAGGCCTCACCCCCTTTGTGTGAAAATTATTTGCACTGTGTTGTGTAGTTCCAAAAAAAAAACTATTTAAGGGAGTTCAGAAATGGTGCTTACTGATACAGAGAACAACTCTACAATTTTTACTTTTTTTTTCATGCTCAAACAACATTACAGACAGATATATAATATTAAGGGAATAAGTGTGATCAGTTTACTAACTTAAATGGTAAAAGAAACTGCAGTTGGCAAATTATGAGAAACATTTAAAAAACTAAATATACTATTATATATGATGCAGTATTTTAAATATACAGTGCTCAGCATAATTAAGTACATTTTGAAATGAATATTTTTTATCCATTTCTCAGTAAATATAGAAAATGTATTTTGGTGCAGAATTTATTTAACAGATATATTTAATAAAATAATATTTTATTCACCAAACATATTTAGAAATTAAAAGATAATACAATTAAATTAAAGAAAAATATTGCAAAAAAAAAAAATTCAACCTACAAAATTTCAACAAATTTCTTACATTTTTTTTTGCTTCTCTTGATTTTTCCTCTTTTTTTAAATTTGTATTTAATATTTTCTACAACATATACATTTGGGTGTACTAGTTTTTGGACTGTTATTTGTTTATTATTATTTATTAAAGTCTTGTTAATCCATTGAAACTTATTTTTATCCTGGTGCTTTGGACCACCAGCGGAATGGGGTCGCCACAGCGGAATGAACCCCTAACTTATCCAGCATATGTTTTACGCAGTGCATGCCCTTCCGGCTGCAACCCATCACTGGGAAACATCCATACACACTCATTTACACTACGGCCTATTTAGCTTACACAATTCACCTATAGCACATGTCCTTGGGCCTGTGGGGTAAACCGGAGCAACTGGAGCAAAACCACGCGAACACGGGGAGAACATACAAACTCCACACAGAAATGCCAACTGACCCAGCCGAGGCTCGAACCAGCGACCTTCTTGCTGTGAGGCGATCGTGCTACCCACTGCGCCACCGTGACACCCACATCTAGTTTTAATTACTATTAAATTCAGAGCGACATGAATTGTGCATTATTATTATGTTTTTTGAGTTTCTGTAAAAACAACAACAGCAAAGCATGTTTTCTCATCTAAAGCACACAACCTTGCCAACTCTGTAGTTGTAAAGCAGTGGATAGTGTGCAGGTGGTCACGTCCACCCAGCTGCCTGAAATATCTGTGTCGTGCCCTCACAATGCCAGCTCACTGCCACTCTTGAGCTGCTGTTGTTTTGCATGACCTCACTGATGGCTGATGTTTTGCCTCCAGTTCCCTCTCTGTTTTTTGTCAATTGAACGGTTTGTTTGTGATGAAGTGGCCTAACGCAGCAGGATCATGCTCTTATTGTCTGCTTGATCCCGATGCTTTGGACCACCAGCATATCTGGCGTGCTTTAAATTGTTGACTACAAGGTTGGAATTCCAACCCACTTGTTTGGACGCAAAGCCAAATGTTTCAACCTGATGAAAACATGCCCCCACCATCACACCACACTAGTGCTAAAACAGCTTCCGAATGCTGTTTATAGATGATGACTGGCATGAAGGTTTACCTCTGTGTTTCTCTTTTCAGATGGTGTTAGCAACCTCAAGGCAAAACACTGCAGGGTTTTTTATAAGCCTGTCAATTTTGAGATTTTAGGCTTTTCATAGGGCGTTTTCCCCCAGTTTGATTTTAATGAAAACATAGTTTTCCATAGTACACCTTTAAGTGTTTCTTTAACAATTTGTATTTTTTAAGACCGCTTTTTCTCCTCCTCTTCAGCAACACTTACATACACTAAACTTCACAGTTTTATTCACATTTATATTTTGGTTTTCACAGACGGATATGATCATACATAATTTTCCTGACTAAATACAACCATTTAATTAAACCATTTTGTAGCTGGGTTTTCTGAATCATGCGTGTGATAAAAAGATATTTTTAAGACTTCAGATTTTTTTTTTGCTAGAAATACTGTATTTAAAATGTTAAAAAACAAATTCAACATTACCTAATTTGTCTATAATGTAGGGAAGTATGCTGATAAATATATATATATATATATATATATATATATATATATATATATATATATATATATATATATATATAATAGTAAGAATAATAGTAAGAAATAGTTAATAGTAAGAAATAGTTCAATCTGATCTGTATTTTAAATAATAATGGTAATGATTCAAATAACGGATAATATAAATATACATTTGACCACCCCTATAATGATTAATATCACTGTGAATCCATAATCGCACAAATCGGTCTAGGCAAGAAAAACAAATCATTCAACAGTCTGAAACCGGCAGATCTACCGATAGACATCGTAAGTGTTCACAAGACCTCCACAGGGAGTAATAACTAATCAGAGGATACTGTAGGTCAGACATTAAATATTCCTTCAAAACACTCAACACTTTAATACGTTTTATTAATAAATTAGATGTAATTTAAATAAATACAAAAATGACTGAAACTTGTATTACACAAACTACAGTAACATTACCGAAAAGTTGACCCCCCTGATTGTCAATGTATAATTCGCATCGCTGGAACTACCCCTTTAAGTAGGTCTTGCTCTACTGGTAAAAACCAGTCAATTAGCATCACAAAAGCATCACAGTAACTGTCAGCGCTAGCAATGGGAAGTCTGACTAATTTCCGGAAATCAGTTCTTTCAAAGTAACTTTAAGCCAATGGATGCTGAGCTGTCATGCCACTTAGTGATTTCCCATCAGGCTTTCAAACAAAATGCCTGGCTCCACAAACTGTGGATTTATTAAGATTTTAGGATGTCAGCATGATTTCACATCACATCTGACAGTGTTTTTAAGTGGCATCCTTGGCACTGACTTAGTGTCTTGCTGTTTTGTTTTTGCTGTCTGTTGTCAATGAATTAATTTTCTTTTTTATTGCAGGTGCTAAGTTGGATGATTTTGCTGATTTCACAACATTTGGAATAGCAACTTCACTCCTCCTGAGGACACCCAGTCTGCTGGATAACATCCTGTGCATGATCTACATGCTGTCTGTCTTTGCACGTCTCTGCTTCTTCTCCAGCGGTGAGGAACTTCTGGCAAACTTGTTTAAAACACATGCAGATTAATTTGGTTGGCACCACAAGCTCCATCTTTTAAAATGTGGATTTCGCAGATTCCTACGTGGTTGCCACTGGAAAATCTAACCTATGACAAACATCAAAAATCTGAAAAATTTTGCTTAATATGGTTTCCCTTCTTTGAATACTTAAAATAGCTTTCTTGATTTCTATACTAAACTGCTTGTAATTTCATTTTAATCCTATTTAATTGTTATTGGAAAACTGCTTCAAAACAATGCTTAATATTTTGATTGATAATTTTTCCATTCATTTTTACACCATCCTTTAATTTCTATACATTCTGTAACATTAGTATGTGATGTGACACTGTTAATGTTATCTGATATCATGAGCAAACAATAAAAAAACGAGTTAATAAAAAAAAAAACAAAAAAAAAAAAAAACAAGACAGCAGTTTTGGGCTGAAACTCTGCCATTTTAGCTGCCAAACTCAAGTAAATCTCACAATAGGAATTTTGAGGTAAATCTTATTAAAATTAGGAATATGTCGCTTTTTTGTGCTGTGACTAACAGTATATTTCAAAGTAAAATATAATATATAATGTAATTAATGTCAAGCAAGCAAACTGTGCAAAAGTGCTATATGCATTTGGTTTTGAACCTTATGAGAAATACATTTGAGTATTGCATAATTCTTTCACCTTGATACATTTATTAATTTAGACTTTGTGTTTATAAAAAAATGTTTAAAAGTAATCCAATATGTCATACTTGCAGATTTAGATTTTTTTAAATCCCATTTCTGTTCTGAAAATTGTTGCATTAAAAAAAATTACGTGAGGGGATCTTAAATACACATTTTGCAAATAAAAAAGTACACTAAATTATATTTGTTTTGAGTAAAACTGTAAAATATGACTTGCACATTGGTGTGATTTGTCTATGTTTTCCCCTCAGTGCAATTGCAATGCAATGCATGCTATTTTCCATAACATATGGTAATACTTTTATCCAGTGATGATGCACTTATTGGATCAAAAAGTGACAATAGAGTATATATTATGCTAAAAAAAGATTTCTATTGGAATAAATGCTGTGTTTGAATTTTATACGATTCTTAAAATATTAATGTGTGCAATAATACTATAATTCCTATACTATAGGAATGATTTCTGGAATATCCTGTGGAAATAAACACAGCTACATTTATAAATGTATTTTTGAAGTAATTTTGAATTAAAATGAAAATATACTTTAAGATCCAATAAATGCATCCTTGGTGAGGATATTAGACTTGTGCTGTACTGTATGTGTAGAGTGTGTGTGTGTGTGTGTGTGTGTGTGTGTATATTTAAATATGTATACAGTATCAATATCAATATCAATTTGAGTATTTATAATTTCAATATCATTATAAATGTATTAATTTTTTTTGTAGGAATCCCATTCGTTTACCGTGGCCTGCCGTGCATCTACTCCTCTGCCATCCTCGTGTGTGGTTCTCTGCTGACTGGTGGAAATATGGCCGTATTGAGAATCTTAGCCGTGGCCATGATTCTCTTCATGATCAGTCAGAACTTCTACCCGCATGACAGAGTGCTGGAGTCTCAGGCCTGGAAGAAGGTGGTCTACATCGGAGGTAAAGAGTGTTAATTTAAAGTCTCAAGCAGGAGATAAGCTGCCATAAAGTAGTTTTTTTGAATGAATGAATGAATGAATGAATGAATGAATGAATTTGGCAACACGATGGCTCAGTGGTTAGCACTGTTGCCTCACAGCAAGAAGGTTGCTGGTTCAAGTCCTGAAAGGGTCAGTTGGTATTTCTGTGTGGAGTTTGCATATTCTCCCTGTGTTTGCATGGGTGTTTGGGTGCTCTGGTTTCCCCCACAATCCAAAGACATCCGGTACAGGTGAATTGAACAAACTAAATTGTCCGTAGTGAATGAGTGTGTATAGATGTTTTCCTAATACTGGGTTGCAGCTGGAAGGGCATCCACTAAATAAAACATATGCTGGATAAGTTGGCAGTTCATTCCACTGTGGTGACCCCTTATGAATAGAAGAAAAATGAATCAATCAATAAATTAATTGAAAATAAAATAGTGATCAGTACGAAAACTACATTTTCAATTTGACATTTGCTAAAGATTTAAAATGCCCTATTATGCTATCTTAAAGGTTCATTTTTTGGAGATCTCCTACTGTAGATTTACAACCATCCAAGGTAAAAAAAAAAAAAAACTACCATTTTCTTAAATACAATACATTACAGTATCAGCTCTTCTCACAGAGAAATTGTATCTTTAAAGGGTTAGTTCACTCAAAAATAAAATTCAGTTATTAATTACTCACTCTCATTTTCAATCCCCTGAGACCTTCCTTCATCTTTGGATCACAAATTAAGATATTTTAGATGAATCCAACAACTCTCTCCATCCTCCATAGACAAAAACGGTCTCAAAATGTCCAGAAAGTTTAGAAAATAAACCAAAAATGGAAATAAGGAATTAAGTTTTGTCAACTTAATGTTTATAGTGATAATTGAAATATGTTTTAAAGGTGCAATAGGTGATTGTCTTCAAAAACATTTTTTGATGTGCTGGTTAAAGTTTCTTCACATGCTAAAAGCAATGATCACAGTAAGTCATCAATGGCAAACAAATATGAAGGTAAATCAGTAGCTAAATTTGAGAGCTTGAAAATCTGACTATGAAAACTTGCCATATTAATATTTGTAAGTTGAAATTTACACTCACAGCTCTGATGTGAATAACTGAATCTCAATTTACACACACAGACAATCAATAAACCCATTTTTTTATTCAGAATTGCAGCTAGAATAGTTAGAACTGAAGTGAATAGCTGAAAAGCTATTGACCTGAATTTGTCAAATGTCATTCACATAAGCAAAATGACAGAAACACTTGTGTATCGCATGTTTATACTAGCACTTTATTTCAATTTCGCCGTACAACCACAAGATGGTACTCACAACCCCTTATATCTGGTCATAAAAGTTCATGTCCCATCGCAAGTTGAGCTTTATTGTCATTCCGTTACATGTGTGGACATACAATGCTACTGCTTTTGCGATATCAAAGACTATAGAATAAAAGATATGTAATGTGTATAATTTTGAAGGGGGTAAAGTGTAATGGTGAATATTTAAATAATTTATTTTAATTTCCATTCAAATCCAAACCACATGACAGAAACCACTTGCATATGCGCACAAACTTTCAAAGATGGCCACTGCCCGAGTGAAATGACTTGCCTTAAAGGGACTTTTGCCATATTTCAAAACTCACTTTTCCACTCACTTAATGCACCTAATGGGAACCACAGGGTGGGGGAGTGGTTGAAGCAGAGATGAAGCCATTTTATTGGTTAATGCCTGACCTATAAATAAAGCCAGCCAGGGACGTGCATTTTCATCAGACTCAAGTTAGCATTTTCCCAGATCTCCTGCTGCAAATATTAACTTCTTCTTATTTTTTTTTCTTATTCTCTTCTTTTCTCTCTCTTCAGGAGTTGCGATGGTGTTCTGCTCCTCCTTTCCTCCAGCTTGTGTTTACTACTTGTTATGGTCAGTTTCCTACATACTGTTTCCAACAACCCTGTGGAGCTGCAAAGTGTAAGAGAGGCTCTGTCCTCACACAATCCCTTTTTGCTTCTTGAAAACAACTTTTTAAAAATCATTTTTGTTTTGAAGTGATGAACTTCACGAAATAGACGTGCTCTGGGAGGCTTCGGACGTCTTGATTGCTGCTGATGTTTTATTGCTAAGAATGAGAAATGCTTTCTGCCTCACACATACAGTATAACGTCATGCGTTTGAATGTCACTTTGACAGAAATAATAACAGTTTGCGTGTTGTTTGTCGCACAACTCAGTCTGCCTGAATCAAATGTGAGGCAAGAAACTGTGTGTAGAGATCGTCAGATTTGCTGTGGATACTCTTATGCTTTTTGGTTGTTTCAGAGACTGATTGGAAAAAGGTTTCACAACTCAATCCTCACGATTTCTGATTACATTGCCTCTTAAAATCCATACTGTAAGGATACTTAGAATTAATTATAAAACAATGAATACTGTTAGGGAATTTTGTATGCATGTGATCTGTGTAAATTAATGTAAAAACACTACAATGTGATCAAGGTAGTGGTTATCATCATCATCATCATCATCATATACTGTAGTTTGTCTATTGCCTATTCATGTGTAAGTTTATGTTCCATATAATATTAGATGGGTCTTCAAACAAATGCCTCGTGACAACATGAAGACTATGGCAGTTGGTTTTATTTTGATAAGTTTATCTGTATCATTTAAAAGCCTCTGTTTTAAGGGGTCCTGACTTCTGTTTAGCGAGTGATCTTGCATTGGGTTTGCTGAGTACTGTAATACTGCAACATCAGTATTAAGGCATTACTTTGTGTTCTGTTGCATCAACTTGTGGTTACTTTTTATTAAAATTTAGGGGTGTTGAAAAGAAACTGGTGTTGTGGTTTTTGTAGTTGAACCGCTACTGGATTTTGTTTTGTGTAAATTTGACAGTTTTGTTAAATTTTGATCAAAATATTGCAGTATTTTGCTGCTGTACATATTATAGGTTATTTTAAAATTGAGTTGTTTAAAATTTGTGACTAAACACATTTACAGGTGTTAGTTTTGCAGACATTTTTATTTAAAAAGGACTGGCAGTAACACATGTACAAATAAAAAGCATGTTTTACAGATGTAGGGGATATAGTGAACAGACATAATAAAATAAATATTCAGGCCTTTTTACTTGTATATGTAAAGCTTTGGAATAATTAAGTGAATGTGAGGGATTTTCACAGTATTTACTTTTTTTCATCTACTCTTAATTCTTTTACTTCGGTTGAAATAAAAGCAGTTTTTAAAAAATGGTAAAAATGATTTCAAGGTTAATGATATTAGCTCCCTTAAAGGGATAGTTCACCCCAAAAAATTATTCTGTCATCATTCTCTCACCCTTTACTTGTTTAAAACATTTTTGACTTTCTTTCTTCTGTTGAACACAATTGAAGATATTTTGAAAAATGCTGGAAACCTGTAACCACTGCGTTCCATAATATTTGTTTTTCTTACCATTAAATTCAATAGTTAGAGGTTTTCAGCTCGTTTAACATATCTATAATGGTATAAAACCACTTGAGGGTGAGTAAATACTGAGTACATTTTCAGTTTGGGGTGAACTGTCCCTTTAAGAAACAGTTTCGATTGGCTATATCTATCCTAATTAACCTAACTTGCCTAGTTAACCTAAACCCTAATTAAGCCTTTAATTGCATTTTAAGCTGAATACTGTCTTGCAAAGCAATTAGTACAATCTTATTTACTCTCATCATGGCAAAGACAGAAGCAAAAAATAATTACAAATTAGGAAGTCAAATTTGTATGTTTAAAAATGGGTTGAAAATAAGCTTCCCTGCCTTAAACAGAACTTTGGAAATATTTTAAAAATAATAATTTTGACTTCAATATATATTCCAAATATATAAAGTCTCAAAAATATTCTTATTAGATTTTTTTAGAATGCTGCTAACAAATCAAAAAAATGTCAAAATCTAGAATTATATGAATAAATAGCATAGCATTAATCAACGCTATAATCCAAAGCTAAAATCATAAATGACAAAGATATCAAAATTTGATAATATTCTTTATGCTTACATTTCTACCAATCATCTATTAACAATGATCGTTTTCAATAGGTTATATGCGGAAGAATGCTAAAGGACTTTTAATTTGTCAGTAACCTGGGTTAAGCGCTTCCGGCGAACTGTATGCCATTACAAAATCGCCACGTTTAAGGTCTGTTTTCTTTAAAAATCTGTGATCTCCACTGGCTGAGTGATATCCGATATAAAGTGGTCTCAGATTGTAAGAAGCACTCCATTAATTTACATTTTCCCCCGCCATGTCTTTAATACATGACTTTATTTTACCCCAGTATATTCAATGGAGCTTCTGCGCTAGCCTGCTGATCCTGACGGGCGGCTTTTTGTCTCGTTTTACGCTTGAGCAACTAAATGAATGCCAAAGTCTATTTAACTGATTGTATTTTAATTGCATTACATCAATGCTGTAAAAGGAACCGTATAAAATGAAAAAACGTCACATTAACATTTCACCGGATGTTTGTCAGTATGGGAAGAAACACTAGCTCCGCATATATCCTATTTGACTACAGGACTCAAATCTTTATTTCTGATTGACATTTCTGAGAATAATGGCGCCCTCTAGTGGAGATGTCACTTGTTTAGACTAAAACAGGGGTTTTCAAATTTATAGATGCCACTGACACTGAAATATTGGAGAGGGGTCTGAATGCAGACCTGGTGCAGTGCAATCTGAGCTGCATCCAATGCGTTACAATGCGCTCACCTGACCCCACCCCTAACCCTACCCGTCACAGTGACATCACTCACTCCATTGAGTGCATCGTGTCTGACATTACATCGCTGAGTGATGCAATCTTCACTTGCATTATAAAGGCTGCATCCAGATAATATTGGAAATATGATTACACTAGTGCAAGCCACCCACATTATAAAATGAAATAGAAATATATTACATTTCTTATGTAAAGTACCGGTTTATACTATCAATATAATAATTGTTTATTTAATATTTTTATTCCTTCATTTCAATAACATGTCTAATTATTTCGTTGAATCACATTTATTCATGTTAATTATTTTATCATTATAGTTTAGTTAAATTTTTATGTAACTGTTAATTTTGTACTAGTTTTTCTTGTCCCTTGTGGCTCTAACGGTAATACCTGGATCCTAGTTTGAAAACCCCTGTATACAGCAGACATGTGCTGAATCAATATTCAATAGCACAATATATATTCCATTAAAAAGCATGCATGACATTGTTATCATAGCCATTTTACAGTGTGCTACAGTAACATACTACATAGCATACTGATTGAAAATATTCTTATTCGTTACAGGCCTTAAACATTAACTTAAACATTTATTAACATGATGCTGTATTTATTAACATTAGTCAATTAAACTAAACTGATAACATTTCTCAATATTGATGTTAATGCCTTAACTAACAAGATTTACTAACAAGATTTTAGCGTTGCCTACAGTACTTTTGTATTCATTTTGCAATTTAATTAGATTGAAACATTTGTTTACTCTGAACATTTATATATACAGTAAAAACACAAAAATATAGACTTAAACTAACTCTTTTTTTTGCAGCTTATGTCAATATTGTGATTAAAAATATGTACTGTAGCATGATAAAGCTTCAGCAAGGGAAAATGTGTGCAGTGCTGCTCCAGTAATTGTCTGTGTTTGTTGGGGCGGTGGGTTATCATAGCTGGAGCAAAAGAAAATGATAAATGAACAAAGATGACACAAGTATATTCAGTTCTGTAAAACACAGCAAAATCAACATTCCTCACGTATCAGGGAGATTTCTCCAATATAAACACATGCCCAAAGTCTTGCCTGATTTAAATTTTTATTTGTAAAATTATATTCCTGTTTTGTGTTAGCTTTCAAGGGTTGGTTCACCCCAAAATTAACCTCACCCTTATGTCATTCTTAACTAAACCCATAATAAATTTGTTCATCTTCAGACAAGATCTAAACAAAGTCTGTTTATTATGTAAATTTAATGCGATTCAGAAGAATAAACTGCTGTGTTCCTATGTATATTTCTGAATCTCTTTATTAACGTTTTGAAGAATTAAGAGTTTTTGATGAACAGACACTTATCTGAGGGACAGAAATCTTTCAAGGAACGCTCCTCTTTTATTGAAAATACTATTATTTTACAACTCCCCTAGGGTTAAGCAGTTTTTGAATCCATTCAACCAATCTCCAGGTTTGCTGGAGCACTTTTAGCTTAGCAAAGCATAAATCATTGAATCAGATTAGACCATTAGCATCTTGCTCAAATTTTAAAAAATAGATATTTTGATAATTTTTGGGGGGTATTTTTCCTTTTTAAAGCTCAACCCTTCAGTGTTTACATGACCTGCGTCCCAAATGGCAAACTATACACTATCTACTTATGCACTTACACACTCAACAGCATAGTATATGTATGTGGTGTCGTCCTAAATGGAACACTAATGTTTTGTTTTTACTAAGTGGAAATTCAAACCGTTTTCCAGATGACGTTTGTCAATTGCCAAATTAACAAAATAAATGATCAAACTACCAAATAATACCTGCCATGAGAATAACCGCATTCACCATCAAGAGGCGGTATAATCACTCTCGTAGGAGAATTTTGCTTCAATCTATACAAAATAAATAGTAAAATAGTAAAAAGTAATCCAACATCAGTGCCTGAAAGCTCCACCCCTTCCGCTACGTGAGCAAAGCTGCGACCGTTGAATGCGTGAAGTGTCCATCATTCCACACTCCTTTTTAAAGGTTGAAGAAGTGCAACATCCGGATATTTAAAGTGCACTTGTTATTTTTAGAATAAAGCGAATATTTCTGTATGAACGCACTACATGCACTATTTACACTACAAAATGGTGTAGAATAGTGCATGAGTATGCGATTTGGGATGCAGCTATGATGTACTAAGACAGACGGAAAATTAACAGTTGGTATTTTCTAGGCGGATATAACTAGGAATTGTACTCTCATTCTGGAGTAATAATCAAGTATTTAACAAGAAAAATAGCAACTGTTTATTTTTCTATGGATCTTGGTACATTTTGTAAAATTTTTAGCAAGATGCTAATGGTCGGCAGCACAGTGGGTAGAACAATCACCTCACAGCAAGAATGTCGCTGGTTTAAGCCCCGGCTGGGTCAGTTGGCATTTCTGTGTGGAGTTTGCATGTTCTCCCCGTGTTCATGTGGGTTTCCTCTGGGTGCTCTGGTTTCCCCTACAAGTCCGAAAACATGTTCTATAGGTGAATTGGGTAAGCTAAATTGTCTGTAGTGTATGTGTGTGAATGAGTTTGTATGGATGTTTCCCAGTGATGGGTTGCAGCTGGAAGGGTATCTGCTACATAAAACATATGCTGGATAAATTGGCAGTTCATTCCGCTGTGGCGACCCCGGATTAATAAAGGGACTAAGCCGAAAAGAAAATGAACGAATATTATCGAATATTATAGAATTAATGCTAATGGTCTAATCCAATTCAATGATTTATGCTAAGCTAAGCTAAAAGTGCTTTCGCCAGACCTGGAGATCAGCTGAATGGGTTTAAAAAGTGACAACTTGAAAATTAAACTAAATCGCTTAACTCTAGGGGTGTTGTAAAATGAGCCTAAAAAACGAAAGTGTGCTTTTTAGCTGTAGTTAAATCAGCTTCCAGAAATGATCAGATGTGCTCCAACATTAGGCAAATTCAGATCAAGACTTAAAACATATCTGTTTAGCTGTGCCTTTACTGAATGAGCACTGTGCTATGTCCAACAGATAGCACTATTATGTCTTTTTTTCATTTTCATTCACCTGTTTTAACACATTTTGATCTGTTTTTAATCATTTTTATTCTTTGTTTTTTGTGTTTTTTTTTATTCTTGTTTATGTAAAGCACTTTGAATTATCATAGGGGATGAAATGTGCAAAATAAATAAACTTGCCTTGCCTTAAAAAATATATATATTTATGTTCTCAAGATGAACAAATTCCTATATGACCTAAGGGTAAGTTAGTTGTGCCAGGCTCTGTAGAAATGAGCAGGACATGTGTAGAGTTCATGGTGGCAGTCCTGCTTTCTTTTTATATTCACTGACGTCCATTTGCACTTCAGAGTGAAGTGGTTTTGTGTCAGCGAAGTAGCTGTACGAGTCCAGAAGCCGAATGATGGCAGAATACACTGGCCGGTCCTTGAAGTTCCACATGCAGCAGTACTTTATTAAGTCAAACCTGCAGGGCATGCCAAATAACAATTTTCTTGCAGGTCATAAAGGAGCAGGATGGCTATTTGTTTGCATTGTCAATTTGTTATGGATAAAAAAGAAGCCGAAAAATGCTTACAATGGAGCTCCACAGCTTTCTGGTCTTTTCATCCGGTAATGGGCTAAAGTTCTGGGCAGCACTTCAGACGGGTCCAGGTCAGGATAAGGAGGAGACCCTTTCAAAGAACATGGAAGGTAAATAAATGACTGCTTCATTGTTTTATTCATGCTATTTTTAATAAACTTGTGTATAAGGAACTATTTTACCCAGGGTTATCATCTCATAAAGGAGGATTCCAAAGGACCATCTGAGGGAGTATGACATCACAACTTATGAATAATCAAATCAGCACATTATAGTCAAAGTGCAATATAGTTTGATAAAGCATTAGGGCTTTTCACATTGTGTTTGTTATGTTATTGTTGTGGTAAACACTGTGTTTAGTACAAGGCAATGGTACAGTACAGTTCAGGCTTTAGAAGAAAGGCTAGGACCTCATTTTACCCAGGATTATATTTGCTTAATTCATTAATACATTTATTCATTCATTGATTCATTTTCCTTTGACTTAATCCCTTTATTAATCTGAGGTCGCCACAGCAGAATGAACCGGCAACTTATCCAGCATATGTTTTACACATGCTCTTCCGGCTGCAACCCAGTGCTGGGAAACATCCATACACACTCATTCATACACATGCACTACGGCCAATTTAATTTATTCAATTCATCTATAGCGCATGTCTTTAGACTGTGGGGAAAACCAGAGCACCCAGAGGAAACCCACACGAACATGGGGAGAACATGCAAATTCCTCACAGAAATGCCAACTGACCCAGCCGGGACTCGAACCAGCGACCTTTCTGCTGTAAGGTGACAGTGCTAACCACTGAGCCACTTTGTCACCCTAATTATTCAATTATAGAGATAAAAAAACTAAACAAAAACAAATAAAAACCAAACATTTTACAGTTTTTCTCAGTGGCTTTGGTGCATTTCTCACAACACTATTTACAATTGCACAACAATTAAGGCATTTCTCTAAACAATTAGTACAAACTGCAAATCCTTGTGGATAACCTGCAAAAGCGTGTCACTTGCTCATAATAGATAGCTCATTCCTCAAACGCAAGTTCTCATGTCAATGAAAGTGTCAATATCATCAAGATGAAAAGTTCTATACTATTGTTTATGAACAAGATAGTCAAATGACTGTGTCATGTTTTCATTATGACAGTTTACTCTGTCAATTTTGTCCAATGCCAAAAAAAAGGTAGATTTTGGTGACACTTCCTGAAAATGCTCAAGATAGCACTGTATACTATTTGCACAGCCATTTGAAAACTACAGTAAAGTTATACATCACTGTATTTAGTGAAGAGTCTGAGTACAAGACACTGAATATGTATGTTTCACATTTTTACTGCATTTGATCTTTGCAATTCTAATTTACTCACAGCATTGTGCAAAACAATAAATACACCCTTATTTACAACAAACATAAACTTCCATTGGGTAGAGCTGTGCACAACTGTAAACAATATTGCAGTACATATTGGAACTGAACCTACAACATACATAGGTCTGTAAATTATTCATCAAATTGTTCAATTTAGAAGACATTTGCAGGAATTTTTTTATATATATATTTTTTTAATAAAATTAGCTTGACAGATTTTGAAACTAGTTCAACATTTTTGTATGTAATGACTCAAGTAATGAAATGAGGACTTTTAGTTTTATATGGAATGACTATTCAGCATTCACAAGTTTAGATCATTTTGGCTGACATGACAAGCAAATGATAATGTTATAAAACAGCAGAGAGTTGTATGAAAGCAACTGATGCATGTTCAAAAGCATTTGCAATTTGTTGGAAGGAATGAGAAACTGCTACTATGATGTGCTCAAATGACTAATTGTTTTTGAGAAATGCATTAACTGTTGTGCAAATGTAAATAGTAGTGTGAGAAAATTTGTATTTAAACCAATACTTGAACTCAGGGGTGGATTTAATTAATAAGCGAGGTAAGTGGACGCTTAGGGCCACAAGAAATCTAACATATTTTGTTTGGCGAGTTTCTAACAAATACAATTTTACCCTAATTTTACATCCCCTTCACCCCACCACCCCAATAATGGATCAGTCCAGCAATTAAATCAGATGAAGATTTATTCTTAAAAAACATATTCATTTCGTTTATTCATTATTTTTAGTTGTGAATTCATTTTAAGCAATAAAGCATTTAAAATGTAGAGATTTTGTTAAAATAAAAATGAAGACGAGAAGCTTATATAAGAGATAGATAGATAGATAGATAGATAGATAGATAGATAGATAGATAGATAGATAGATAGATAGATAGATAGATAGATAGATAGATAGATAGATAGATAGACAGATACACAGATAGATAGATAGATAGATAGATAGATAGATAGATAGATAGATAGATAGATAGATAGATAGATAGATAGATAGATAGATAGATAGATAGATAGATAGACTGTACTGTAAACTGGACTGAAGCCATTTCAATTGACTAGAACTTCATCTATGTTAAGCTGCTTTGACACAATCTAGATTGTAAAAATAAATGACACTGAAAATATGGAAAAGGAACAAGGATAACTCATGATTCCTTTTACCTGGGGGTAAAGAATGAGCCAAGCTATTTCAAGTGTAAAATACCCATTTTTTATATCCTGACAGACTTACACATCACTCCTGTCTGTTAGAGGAAGCCTCATCATCCGTTCCGGGGCCTGCCATTTTACTGGCACGTTGGCTTCTTGTTCCCTGTCCACTTTTTTCTTCTGTCTGCTCTCAAAAGCAAAATCCAATCCAGAGACCTTGACAGAGAACCCTGAACCGATCAACATGTTCCGCGCTGCAACATCCCCATGAATTACTCTGTGGTGGGAGTGTAGATAGTCCTAGGAAAAACCATTAGTGAATGATTAATCAATTGTCATTGGGTTGATATATGTTCTATTAAATACTCACCAGACCCGCTGCTACCTGCTTAGCTACTAGAAAGACTGATTTTTCTGAAAACACTGAAGATTCACCACACCTGTCCTATTCAATGTGTTAAATTCAGAAGGAAAAATCAGTGATATATGACATAACCAATCTGTTTTCTTTGTCAATATACTTGGTGTTTTTACCTCTCGAAGACTCCAGAGGAAATTTAGGAGGTTTCCTGGAATGCTTGCCTCTAAAAGCAGGTACATGGGCGTCCGGCGTGTCTGGCAGTAAAGCAGCTTCACTATATTCTCATGTTTGCTCACTGCTGCATGGAAGAGGACCAAATCCATAAATTCTGCAGCCTCCGGTTGAGTTGATCTGTCTGAAACAAGAAGATACACTGATGAGTCACTAGCTATGTTCCCATCCAAAGATGCAAATGAAACTTGTGCGCAAAACTGGAATATCACATAAAGCTTATGCACTGTAAAACCAAATAGTCAACTTTATCAAATGAAATGAGTGTAGTTAACTCAAAATTTACTGAAAGTTAATTCTACTCATTTGAAAAGAGTTTTGATCTCAGTGTTGAAGGTAATGAGCTATGGTAATTAAATACCTCATTACTTCAACTTAAATGGAGTAAGTTCACAGTACTCATATAGATTAGTTTTTAACTCAAATGGTTTGTAGCAATCGGTTTCCTCAAACGGTTTGAGTTGCCTTAAATTATTGGGTTTTTCTGTGCTCAAATTGCTCTGTTTACTCAAATGGATTAAGTTCACAGTACTCATTATGGTTCATTTTTGAACTTAAATGGTTTGTTGCAACCGGTTTCCTCAAATGGTTTGAGTTACCCTACTTTTTTGGGTTTTGCAGTGTGTGAATGAAGCACTGTTTTCATCCGACAAGTCAAAGAGAAAAAAAATTTCACTTTCTGAGAAACTTGTGCCAAATATATATTTAAAAAAAATTTTATTTCAATTCAAACTGCTCTTTGGGAACAAAATTGCTCAAGATAGTTCTGGGAGGTAATAACACCAAACTCTTTGACAACGAACTTTGGTTAAGGGATTTTAGAAAGACCAAAACAACAATTCAGATGCTTTACAATGTGGAAAGTCCACTTGTTTGTTCATTAATGCCATTTTTGCACCTATTTTTTAATTACATGATCTGTTAAGACAATATCACATGACTTTTTTGATGCTGGAGTGTATTCTGTAAATCTGTTTCCATCCTAATACTGTATGTGCACAGTGCCATGGAAACAGAAGTAAGTCGGTGACATGAGTATTGATGAGCCTCATCTGAGTACCACACTGGTCTTTTATTATTTCTGAGCTCCTCATTGGACTCACAACTGTAATGGGGCACATGTGATGTCTTTGCTGCTCCATTCCCATGGCTCTTGGCCACGCCACACTTTTGACAATGACCCAATCCATTATCGAATGTGAGTACAAGCCTTGGAAGTGGATCTTGAAGGAAGGGTAGCCTGGACCAATCAATTCCATTTTCTTTCACATCACATGGGTGACCGTGTAGATGTGTGCCTCTATACACTTTTGGTCAAATGTTTGGAAACAGTAAGATGTGTTAATGTTTCAAAAGAAGCCAATTCTGCTCACAGAGGCTGCATTTACACAGCAAAATCCTCCGAGTAACATTTACTCAGTTTAGATAGTAATTGGTACCTCTCTAAATTGAGTTAAAGTTACTCAAGATAATGAGACAATGTAAGGATTAATTAAGTGATTGAGCACTGATGATGAACACCTGCTGTTAATAAGCAGAAACACAGAAGAGAAACACTAAACGACATCTGACTTCAGTCACAGCCAATATAATACGTTGAATCTCTCAAAATCTCAGCAGAAGATCATTAAGTAACTCCACAAACAGCAACTTTACTTTTTACTGACCTGTTTGCCCTTATTTAAAAAGGAACCAAACACTCTCTGAACTGAGTAAATTTTGCCCAGTGGATTTGATGAAAATAAATATAAAAATAGTAGCTTTTATTTGCAATTGTTCTTTTTTTTACGTTATAAATACATTTATAAAGTTAAAAATAATAAAGTAATAATAATATTAAGGTAAAAGTAAAATGTATAATCATATTTCTATGATTCCACTGTATAAAGCAAGACCAAATGTTTTCTGCACCGATAATTGTAAGAATTATTATTAGTGATATTATAGTGAATTATGAAGGATCATGTGACGCTGAAGACTGGAGTAATGATGATTTAAATTCAGTTTTAAATACCAGATATGAATTACATGTGAAACTACATTCCATATGAAAACAATTATTTAAAATTGTAATGATATTTCACAATTTAACAGATTTGATTGCATTTTCATCAGATAAATACAGCCTTGATGAGCAGAATTGTCTTCTTTTAAAACGAGAACAAATCTTACTGTTTCCAAACTTTTGACTGGTAGCACTTGGGATGATGCACTTGGGATGAGAAAAAGTCAGTTGAGGGACGGTGAGTTTCCAGTAACAAACTTACTCACCCCTGGTCTGGGGAGGGTTCTGCTGGGAAATCCTGTGTCCGGCCATTCATGTGGATGTAAATTTGGATTGTTGTAGACTAGGTATGCCCCTGAACAATGGTGTTTGATTAGCTGTCTCAACCGAGTTAAATAAGGGTAGGAACTATAATATTCCACACCGTGGCCCCTATAGGAGCAGGATTGGACAGCCCTCTTTGTAGAATCCACATCTTTATGAGTCTACACAGTTTTGAATGCATTCAGAGGACCAACAGTTCCTGGTCATAATATTTTTGGTCATCAATCTACTTCAGGGGTGTCCAGTACAATTTACCTCCAACCTAAACACACCTGAACCAGCCAGTCAAGGTCTTCAGACTCACTGCAAACTCCCAGGCAAGTGGTTTGGAGTGGAATTTAGGACCTCATGTGCAAAACCTTGGTCTACATCTGACAATTCATACTTATTGACTATTTTACTTATTATTTTTAGTTTAGTGGCTAATTTGTATGAATTCATGTGATTTTGAAAAGGCACCAAAACCCAACCATCATTAGGAGATGAGCAAATAGTACTAATAGGTACAAATGAGATCATACAAAATTCATACACTGTAAAACCCAAAAAGTTAAGATAACTCAAACCATTTGAGCAAACCGATTACTACAAACCATTTGAGTTCAAAAACGAATCTATACGAGTACTGTGAACTTACTCCATTTAAGTTGATGTAATGAGGTATTTAATTAACCCATTACCTTCAACACTGAGTTTAAAACTCTTTTCAAATGAGTAGAATTAACTTTCTGATATTTTCTGATTTCTTTTTGATATTTGGCACAAGTTCTCAGAAAGTGACAATTTTTTTCTCTTTGACTCGTTGGATGAAAACGGTTGGATGAACACTGTAAAACCCCAAAAATGAAGGTAAATCAAACCATTTAAGGAAACTTGCAACAAACCAAGTTCAAAAACTAATCTTAATGAGTACTGTGAACTTAATCCATTTGAGTAATCGAAGAAATTTGAGCACAGTAAAACCCAATAAATGAAGAGAACTCAAACCAACTGAGTACTGTAAAATCCAATAAGTTAAGGCAACTCAAACCGTTTGAGGAAACCGATTACTACAAACCATTTGAGTTCAAAAAGTAATCTATATGAGTACTGTGAACTTACTCCATTTAAGTTAATGAGGTACTTAATTAACTCATTACCTTCAACACTGAGTTCAAAACTCTTTTCAAATGAGTAGAATTAACTTTCTGCAAATTCTGAGTTAACTACACCCATTTCACTAAATCAAAAGGTTACGCATTGGCATGAGATAGCATTGGACAATTACAATCTTTCAGTGTGACTATAGTACAATTATAATTTATTAATGCAAATAAACATTCTGTTGTAGTATGCACAACCGTGGGAAACACAATAAAGAAACTGTTCAATTGTTAGAAGGTTCATGACTGATTTGTGTCCTGTACCTTTAAGAGTTTTAATCATAACAGCAGTGGATGTTTTGTCTTGTTTTAGCTGACCCATGCAGATTGGTCCATAACGTCCCATCTGAAGCACCTCCACCCCCTCCAGGGTGCACTGAACAGGTAGCTCTAATGGACCCAGGACATTTGCAGGCCGTAGGCTCCCAAAACCTCCATCCAGTTGTACATGATCCCTTTCTGAAAGATGGTTGAATCAGCAGATAACATATTAAAACATATTTAAAAACCCAAGTAATAACACAAAATAAAATAACTGCCCGTGTGTAAAGTGGATTCAAAGTAGATTTTCACATACCATTTACATTTGAAGATGAGCTTGTGATTTTCTGAGCTGAAGATCTTTTGGTAACAAAGCTCCATATTATCTGCGACACAACAATCAGGGTGCTGAGAGCCAGCAAGCTTGGAATAATAATGACCGCGAGTGGACCTGATCCTTCATTATCTGTACAGTCATACGTTCAACAAAAGGGACAACACAACAAATAACAACACGAATGTTTCATATATGATAAATGATTTTATAAATATATTTCTGTTGTAATATACAGCACAGTCTTACGTACAACAGACTGGGTCAGAGCCAGAGATGTTGCATTGGGCTTGTACAGCCATGTGGGTGTCTCTCTAACATTTCCAAAACTGATTTGACAAAAGACATTAGAACAATCATTTGAACTACAAAAACACAGAACATATGTTATTAGAGCTAAAATAAAAGTAACTTATGAATACATCTATTTTTGGATGTGAATGTTTATCATCCTTACCTTACTGGAAAAATAAGGTAGAAGAGAAATTTTAATAAAGGATCCAGTGCACTTTCGGTAAAGGGATCTTTCTGTAAGCATAAGGTTTGATTTTGACTTTCAGAGCAATGACCGTGAGGGTGACTGACCAACTCAGTTAATGATAACCTCAAATACAGACGCCTTTTAACTGTTGCCAGGAGTGCTGTGTTTTTCTGCATTGATTTGCTCAGTTATGATAATTTATGCAAAGTAAAAGTAAGGACATTTTTGCAAATATTCACAGTATATTTTTCCTGTTTCGCTCTTTGAAGCAGGGAAGTACAGTACAAGAGGAATGATCAAGGTACAAGTTTTCTCTTTATTACAGCAGACCGATATATACTTTTTAAATACTGTACTGTACCTCAGGGCTCAGTGCTTGGACCTCTTTTCTCATTTTCTCTTTTCCTAATCTTCAAGTCAGCACTAGGATCTTTGATTCAGAGACATGGCTTTTCCTATCCCCCAGGGGCGTTGCTAGACATAAAGCTCTACTGGGGCACGTACCCCTTTCCCCCATCCCCCCCCCCCCCCCCCCCCCCTAAAAAATCAATAAATAAATTCAAAAAAAAAAAATTATATATATAACACGCGGGGATGCGTCAGTTTGCTTTTTGATTTTACTGCTTACACCAGCGTTGGTTCGGTTGCACATAGAGAATAGCGTCTTTATTTCGGAATTACTCTTAATAAATACACTTGCATATGAAGTAAATCATATCTTTATAATTGATGTAAATTATGTAAATTATTTACTGGGGCACTGGAGATTTTCACTGGGGCACGTGCCCCAGTGAATTGGGTCTAGCGACGCCCCTGCCATCCCCGTTGTGCTGATGAGACTTAACTCACAATCCAGAATAATTATCTTACTATATCTAGCATCTCAGCTTGTATACTGTAAAAAAAAGCCTTACATTTTTAAACTGAATCAAATAATCCATTGAATGTAAATTATGTTAAAATGACTTAAAGCAGCTTGCATAACTTATACATTTACGTTAGAACATGCTTAACTACCATACAATGAACAAAAACATATGCTGTCATGACTAATTGATCATATCATTTTTACAGTGTATGATAGAGATTTATTGCTGAAAAAGGGACCATCTTAACTCAACCCTGGAAAGGTAGAACTGCTTGTGATTTGGTGCAACCTAACCCTGAATCAACTTCTTCACAATTAGAACTGTAAATCAATCATAATCATATCATAGGCCTGTATGTTTAGCATGTGCAGGATGCTATAACCTTGTTTTCAAGGGGTGCACTCTTTGTAGAAATTGTAATTCTTTACCACTACAGCAGATGGCATCATTATTCAACATCAGGCCAACAAGTTATTTACAATTCTGTTTTAACACTTGGCGTGAAGAACTTTATCCAACTCTGTATTATTTTGTAAAACAAATGACGTGCTGATAATGTAAACAACATTATATACTATATAATACTATAATAATACAAATACTAAATAATAGATATACAGTTTTTAAAATGTTCTTTTTTGTCAAATTAAAGGATTTTTTTCTGTTTTGTATGCAACAGACACACATTAATTCATAATAACAGTCCATTATATTCTGCAGTTGTTAATTTTACATTCTGGGGTCTCAACCAAAGCTAAACGGTACAGAACCCATAAACTATTGTACTCTATATAGATATGCTTATCATGAAACAATTATAAATAAAGATATTTCAAACTTTTATTTATAAATTATGCTCCTACGCATTAAATTAGTCATTCTGTTATTTTAGATTACATATTTTAGATGCATTGTATATATTGATATATCTTGTTATATATCTTGTTACTACTTTGTTATTGACTCTTTGTTTTTTATTTAAGCTTTACCATTTTTCTTTTTGTAATTGTTTTTTCTCCTGTTCATGTTAGTGTGGTATTTTGATGTATTTTTCTTTTCTTTTCTTTGATAGATTATTTAGTTCTTCCCTTTCTGAGAACTTTTTGTTTGTTGATTTGGCTTGAACTCCTTCTTGAAGCTTTCTTGTAACCCTCCCTTAATTATTGAATAAATCTTTGGGTATTCTTTATTTAATTTGCATTGTTTTTTTTTTCTTTTTTGAGTAATTTTTCTTTTGTTTAGCCTTTTAGGAGGTTGCTCATGGGACCTCATTGCTGACACACACACACACACACACACACAAAAACACACACTGGGGCGTAGTAACCAGGGGGTGGGTGGGGGGGGGGGGGGGGGGGATCCGTCCCCCTCATTTTTAGAGACAGACCATTTAGAAACAGGCGATTAATAATTATATGAACGTATGATCTTATACAACCGTCCCCTCACTTTTAAAATGTCCACTACGCCCCTGCACACACACACACACACACACACAGACACACACACATAAACTCCACCAGGGGGGTAGCAACCTGGGGGGACTGGGGGGGGGGATCAGTCCCCCTCACTTTTAGAGACGGACCATTCAGAAACAGGTGATTAATAGTTATATGAACATATGATCTCATACAGCCATCCCCCCCACTTTTAAATTGTCCGATACGCCCCTGAACTCCACTAACATGCTGTTGCATAACTGTGTTCCCCTAGACAGAATTAAGGGAATGTAACAGTTATTAAAAAATTCTTACATTAACCTTTTAGTATTTATAATAATATTTGAATTATATGTATGTGTTATGCCAGTGTTTCTCAACCACATTCCTGAAGGACCACCAGACCTGCGTGTTTTGGATGTCCACTTTGTCTGTCACACCCATTACAGGCCTTTCAGTCTCCGCTAATGAGCTGATGATCTGATGATCTGAATCAGGTGGGTTTGATTGAAGTTTGGTAAATGTGCAGAGCTGGTGATCCTTCAGGAACGTGGTTGAGAATCACTGTGTCATGCTATTTCATTTAAAGTACTTGTTGCTCTTAATGTTATAATTGTGAAGTACTTTGAGCTCCGTTTTTTTTTTTTTTTTTGGAATGAAACTGCAATACAAATAATAAATTGTTGACTGATATTGTTATTATTTTAATAAGCTATATGTTGAACCAGGGACCATCTTGCTGTGAGGTGAATGCGCGATGGTGCAGTGGGTAGCACGTTCACCTCACAGCAAGATGGTCCCTGGTTCGAGCCTCGGCTTGGTCAGTTGGCGTTTCTGTGTGGAGTTTGCATGTTCTCCCCGTGTTTGTGTGGGTTTCCTCCAGGTGCTCTGGTTTCCCCCACAAGTCCAAAGACATGTGGTATAGGTGAACTGGGTATGCTAAAATTGACCGTAGTGTATGAGTGTGTGAGTGAGTGTGTATGGATGTTTCCCAGTGATGGGTTGCAGCTAGAAGGACATCTGCTGCGTAAAACATGTGCTGGATAAGTTGGTAGTTCATTCCGCTGTGGCAATCCCAGATTAATAAAGGGACTAAGCCGAAAAGAAAATGAATGAATGAATGAATATTGTATTTACTTATATTTCTTATATACTTATATTGTAATAAGTATTGACAAAAAATGCAGCATTTAATCCTTTGTGAATTCATATTTTAAGACTCTGTAAGGGCACATGTTTATTTTTAATACTAGCAAGTACAATTTTCCTCAACAGTTACAATTTGTTTCAGCTCTAAGCATAGCAGAGGCGCTTTTTATGTTTGGCATTGTGAAATAGTGCGATAAAGCCCGCCCCTCGCTCTGATTGGCTGCCGTGCTTTCGTCCACTCTGCATTGGTGTCGGTGTGCGCCACTGACAGACGCTGCTCTGGTTTGGCGCAAGTAACAAGGTGAAAAAAAGACTACAAAGTTGCAAAGCTGCACCTACAATTAATGACCGACGGGCACTGACAGCCCCACACAACAACAACAGCCCGCACGAGAGGGCGTTTCTACCAGAATCAAAGGTCGTCTGACGCTGGACCTAGCAAGTCGTGCATTCCCGATCCAGGTATACATTGTTGCTCGTCGTTTCCCGTGAACGCGCCGGTAGCTGATGTCATTGGAACAGGTGCGCGAAACCAAGTTAACAACAATCGCCCTAGATCGCGAGGGATTACACGCGGATCTGAGTGTTTTTCTACGGCGTTTCATTCATCAGCCGGTATTACCGAGCGATTTGAGGAGGCTGAATTATTTTTATGCGCCTGGATGAAGTAGGCTGTCCTGCCTCGGTGGTAGTTTATTGCCATTTCCGTGTCTTTTGCTCCTAGAAAGCGTTTGTTTGGATCGTGTGAGGACATTTGGCGACACACTTCTTGGTGAGCACCGAGGACTAGCGTAGATTTAAGGCAATGATCTCTTCTACCTTCGCGTGAGCTCGTGCCTCGGTTCTGATGAATTACGTGCATTTTGACTGAACCATACTGGGAGTACAACCAAGCGATGTCAATTGTGAAGTTTTAAAACCTTTTTTACCTTTACATCAAGACATGGGAATGAAGCCGCTGTGCTTTATGGCACTCTAAACGCGCTTGCATAAGGAAATAACCAGTTTGTTTTGAGAGACTCGTGTACGAAAGGGATTAATCATGTCCAAGACGCTGAAGAAGAAGAAACATTGGTCCAGCAAAGTGCAGGAATGTGCTGTTTCGTGGGGTAATGCCGTGGAGCTCTGCGCCGTGCTGGAGATACGCGGAGGAGCCGAGCACGGAGAGTTCCCGCACCTGGGACAGGTGTTGTCGGACGAGCTAGTGTGCCATGTCGGCAGGCTGCCTGGTCCCGGGGATGTGCTTCTGGAGGTGAACGGCACGCCTGTCAGCGGACTGACAAACCGAGACACCCTCGCCGTCATCCGCCACTTTCGCGAACCCCTCCGTCTGAAGACTGTCAAGCCAGGTTAGTTTGTTTGTTTGCTAAAGCCTGAGCTATCTGTTTGTCACGCTACAATTAAACCTAAGTTTATTTTTAAGAACTCAAATAAATGCTAGTTTATGCAATTAAAACTAGCATTCATACGCAAACAGTCTATCATTTTACGTTTCATTTTTCTAATTTTGAAAGTGGGTTAGCAGCGCTTTTAGCACTGGTTGTGCTCAATGTTACATGTTGTTTAGCAACAGACAACCAATCACGAACTGACCCAGTGCCTGCCTTGTGAAAGCTTTAATTGCATTTAAATAAAATAAAGATTCTATAAGAATTTAGATCCTTTAACATCCATAGAGCCTCTATATTTCACAAAAGCTTTTGAGTAACCTGAACAATTATTTATGTATCACCAAAGTACTATAATTATATATATATATATAGGCTTTTATATATTCTGCTATATTATTTCACATCATTAAACTATTTCTGCTTATTAAAGTGAGTCTGTTTTGAATCATGTACTGTTATGAAGTGCTATATAAACTATTATCACTTGTCTAGAATAGAACCAGTGAGCATCTGAATGGCAAGAATTCCCACACATAGATAAGCGGTTATGTTATTATCCAGACAGTGTTATCAACCTCATGAATATGCTAATTTGTGGTTTACAAATGTGCATTGTGTAAAATGGAGCAGGATAACATTTCAGGTAAATAATGTTAGTTAAGCATATATCTCTGGGTTTTTGAGGCAGCCTGTATAAACCTCATATTCTATTACCAGCATTTGCTTATAATTACATAGTTGGCATTTTGATTAAATGGGACTCTCAAGGAAAAAGTGGATTTTAACCGAAGCCATTCATCACAGTTACCACAACAGGAGGAAATTGAGACTATCCATCATGGGGAAGTTTTGGTACCACTATATGCATTTCTGTTTGTGGGCAATCACAGCAATTTTATTAATCATTTTCCTGGTAGATGTTTTTACCTTTCATCGAGACTCCTACGGTTTATTTAAGCTGCCAAAGCTAGGTTGCAAGTGTTTGCATGAATGTGATTGCTACTCTTGTGTCCAAAGCAGAGAAATGATAAAGATCTGTAGAAGGCAGCTGAGACCTGAGCTTTCAGGACAGGTGAGGATCAGAGGACTTTAAATACAGACAAAATTCTAACAGAAATGCCATGGTTACTAAACAGGTAACAGGAATCTAGTGTAACTTGGCATCGTGGTGTAATACAATCCACTTGTGTATCAGATTACAGAAACATCCTAACTCTGAATTCTGTCTTATCTGATTTGTCTATCATATTTTATTTACAGTCCCATCTAAAATATGCACTTGTCAGATCTTAACTTAAAACTTAACGACAGGAGTTTTGGGGAATACAATCTTCAGATCATACAAAGAGTTCAGAGTGAAAGATGAAAACTACTACCATGGAAGCTAGTAGGGCTGCACGATATTGGAAAAATCTGACATTGTGATATTTTATTTTGCTGCAATTTATAGTGCGATATGAATACAATTTCGGCAGATGACTTGAATAGCTCTATTTGGAATTAAATCATTAACTTTGATTGTAATAATCTTGTAGAGGATTGAAACAAACAAATTGCAAGAATAAATAAAAGCATAAAGATAAAAGTGAAATAAGTAGTTAGATATTCAGGTACAGTAATACGATCCGATATTATCATGATATTTTGCCCCTGAAAATGATAGATCACAATATCAGCAATATATCACAACAAAACCTTGTCTTTCAGTTGAGACGTTAAACCGAGATCCTGACTCTCTGTGGTCATTAAAATCCCTTGGCACTTTTCGTAAAAGAGTAACAGCACCTATATTTCTTTGAATTGCAACATTGATATATGTTCGATCCGCTATTACAAGAAGTGCCACCTTATCCATATCGCTATTTTGTTCTGCTCCTATTATTGAATAATCAATTGTAATGTAAAATGTAAACACTGTACATTTTTCATTGCTGATCAACTATAATAATCAAACTCCACATTGCAGATGCTGCAATGTGACTATTACGAATGCACACATTGTAATATCAATGCTGAAACGATATATTGTGCAGCCCTAGAAGCTAGTATTTATTAAAACCCAACAGAGAGTTTTAATCACACTGTTATTTTTCATATTTTCAGGTTTATATCTCACAATTCAGCCGTTTGTTTTCAGAATTGTAAGGGGGAAAATATTTGTTTCCCTTGTACTTTTTTTTTTAGAAAAATTAAAATTTTGAGAGAAAATAAGATGATGACATTTTTATGCTTTTAAAAAAGAAAAGCAAGAAAAATTGTAAGGTGCAATTTCAGAATTCGGTGAAAAGTCAAAATTATGACCAGAACTCTCAATTTAGTTTATAACTATAACTCTCAATGAGTTTATAACTTGCAACTGCAAAACAAATAAGTCAGAAATGAGAGATTTAGTTTTTTTCTGTTGCTGAAACAAAAAAGGAAAGTTTGATGTTAACTTTGAATGCCAAGAAAAAAAAAATCAAGATTTAAATTCAGAAATAAAATCACAAGTGTGAGAAAACATCTGTCAGAATTGTAAATGTTATATGTAGCCACAAAATAATTTAAATTCTGAATTTATACAAAAAACCTACCAGATATTAATAAAGAATTTCCCCCAAATTCAAAATTGCACAAATTTTAAAAGAAATAATTGTGAGATGTGACAATTGAATCTACAACTTAGACAAATCAGATGGAATAAACTGAGAGAAGAGGTTGCTGTTTTAACAATTTTTTTCTGTCAGAAATAATCTTACTGCCCCAGCTCATTGTCCATTGGTGTGTAAATGCTTGTTTTGTGACTTCACAGCATCACCCAAAGCTGATGCAGAAGCTATAGGTATCCATTCAGCTGGAAATTGTGTAAACTCTTTAAACATTTAGAGCTTTGAACTTGATGTAATCCTCTTTGCCTGCAGCACAGATGTCGTCTGACTTCCCAGCCTCCCCCCTTTCACCCACTGTCCACCTCATTTAGCATGTTAGCCTGCCTGAAGGATCACCATTTGACTCCTTTATGCCATTATAATGCTCTTTTAGAGATGATTAAAATCACAGAGCTTTATGTTGCTACGGGCTCTCTCTGCGTCTGTTTATTTTGGGCTCGCAAATGAGGTAGAGTGGATAACCTAATAAGAAAATGTAGTTCTCCGCACACTTCCTAATCAACGCAAATTGGCGTTAGTGAATGGGTTAGCATTAGATGTCTCTTACTGATTATTTTAACATAGTGTGAGTTTGTTAAAGCTGCCAAAGCCTGCAGCTTTGGACCAAATCCAGATCTAATTGATTCAATTAGTCTCTTTAATCCGTGGTGCGTTGTCTGGCTGGTGACTCAGCAAGAGGACTGGACATCTAAAAGCTTGGATTCTTGTAGAAGTCTTCAGGGCTGCTTTGGTATATCAGTTCATGTTTATGTCCTCAAAATGTGATATGGATGCTGAAAGTGCCACACAACAAGCTTCATTTATTTGTATGTTTGTAATAAGGATAGGTACCAATAACCGGTCATTTTTTTGTACGTAATTGGCTCAATACTGGCAACACGGTGGCTCAGTGGTTAGCACAGTCAGCTGGTTCGAGGCCCGGCAGGGTCAGTTGATATTTCTGTGTGAAGTTTGAATGTTCTACCCCACAGTCCAAAGACATGCGCTATAGATGAATTGAATAAACTAAATTGGCTGTAGTGAATGTGAGAGTGTATGGGTGTTTCTCACTACTGGGTTGCATCTGGAAGGGCATGCACTGTGTAACACATATACTGGATAAGTTGGCAGTTCATTTCCTTGTGAATAAAGGGACTAAGCAAAAGGAAAATGAATGAGTGAATGAATCAATACCGGACTACCAATAAGCTTCAGGACACACAGTACCGTTAATGGTACTTGTGCTCTTTTATCTCCAAAATACTTGGGTGTTAATAGTGAACTAGAAGCATTTGCTTATCATTTGATGTCCCTGAATGGTGTCATCATGTGGCCGTCGTTTGTTCAGCGAATGTGTGATGTCCTTGCCCATGTCTGGGTGTGTTTATGTGCAGACAGTGCAGACGGTGGTTAGGTTGACAACAGTCAAAAGTGCATGCTCATGTAACAAAGCTAAGTGGCACCAGTTTAAATTGCAGACTTCAAACTCTGTCAGAAGCTCTAGGAGTTTCCTGGATTTTCATAGTGGCTGCCTAATGTCTGCAAATTAAATAATATATCCTCTAAAACATTGCAGCGAGAGAGAGATTGAGCTCCACTGAAGAGGAAAGAGCTCCACTGGAATATCACATAAACCTTAATGGGGACCTATTACGGCCCTTTTTTTTTATTCATTCATTTTCTTTTCGGCTTAGTCCCTTTATTAATCTGGGGTTGCCACAGCGGAATGAACCACCAACTTATCCAGCATATGTTTTACGCAGCGGATGCCCTTCCAGCCGCAACCCATCACTGGAAAACATCCGTACGTATACACTCATTCTCACACACACTCATACACTACGGTCAATTTTAGCATACCTAATTAATCCGTACCACATGTCTTTTGAGTTGTGGGGGAAACCGAAGCACCCAAAGGAAAACGACTCTTTATATAATATGTAAAATAATCTCTGATGTTCATAGTTTGTATGTGAAGTTTCTAAATGCCCCACAAAGTTTTTATAACTCTTTAAAACTTGTTTTGATCCAAATTGTGCCTCCCTTTTTGGTGACTGTTGCTTTAAACTTAACTGAGATTGATTGGTACTGTGCAAAAACTCTAATGGTGGATGGCTGCTTCTCATTCAGGGCTGTTTATGCTAATGAGAGAGCGAGATCATCACTAAAGGATGGTACTTCCCCCTCTGGTGACATGTACAAAAGGAGAATGTCAATAAAAGTGTTTCTGTGGACTGTTTTTAAGAATTGTGATTATAAACATAGAATTAATTAGGGCTGGGCGATATTACAAAAAAAAAAAATCACAACATCATGTTTCATATCATTCGATATTGATAATTATTGAATATTTCTTAACAATACATTAAGGAATATAAGGATGTTTTTTTTAATTTAACCAACCACTTTATTTTAATCTACCAACATTACTAGGCAAATAGTTTTAACAGTCAAAAAATATTTAAGCAAAATATCTGATCTCTTCATAATAAAATAAACATAAGTGTTAAAGAGACTCTTAAACTTGATAAATAAAATATTACAAAGTGTGTGCAATGGTAAAGGTAGATCAACATCTGTAATAGAAATTGTGATCATCAAATCTGAGCTTTCAACTAAAGGAACTAACCATCATTATACAAATAAATGCTGAACATTACAGTTTGATGACTATATTAGCCACTATGCTAAAAAGTCTTTCAGATGGGGAGATAGTGGCTGGGATGCACACGAAAAGAAACCAAAAACTTCTCTGGCGACATCCTTGCATGCTTTTTTATTTACAATTTCCTCACTGCTGCTATACGGCACTCATTTTCGCGTGTGTTGTTGTTCTGACGAGCGTGTGCTTTCCTTCACCATTTTCTATGGCAAATCTCATAACTAGGTGAGTTTTCTCAGAGGATGACAGAGAATGACAAACGGACAAATCATTGCTGCAGCTCAAATGCAAGTTTTTGGAGAAAAGGGATGTGCTCCCATGTGCACGTCGTGCACTTTGCCTGCCTTCATTGGAAATGACAAACTGACACCCTAAGCTTATTGGCACTACTTCCAAGGCACACGCTCAGCAGCCACATTTTAATAAAACTATAGCCTTCATACCAAACTTTTTTGTTATCAATATTGACAATGATGTTCGGTCAATAAATACCGATATCGATTTTATCACCCACCTCTAGAATTAATCGTTTTTTACCATTATAGGCTGGCTATGTTAACACACTGTTGCCACACAACTGTGTTTAAACCACTTGATTTTTGCAAAATAGGTCTGCTTTACATTTATGGTACATTTATAGTTACAATTATAGACAAAAATCACACCAATGACAGTATAGATAAGAACTGGTATTGATAAGCAGTATTGGAATTATTAAAAAATATCTATAAAAACTAAATTTTAGCCATCCATAGTGTAATACAGATGAAACTACCATTCCTTCAAAAAGAGCCTTACACACACAGAGCCGACAGACAGTCTTTTCACATATACCTGTACATGTAATGAATTAATTAGGTGTACAGCACTAAGTTAGATTTATTTATTGAACATGCATGCATGTTACATTATACAGCTAATTTTGTTTCCTAGATTCTTTTCACTTTCTCTTTATTTATTTTGGAAATCACTAACCCTGCTAATTTTATTTTTACTTCAAAAGAGAGATCTTACATTTTTCTGCCTTAGAGACCGAGAGCTTTTGTGTGTGTGTGTGTGTGTGCGTGCGTGTGTGCGTGCGTGTGTGTGTGTGTGTGTGCGTGTGCGTGTGCGCGTGCGTGCGGTTGAGTTTCTCTCTGTCCCTCAGTTTATGTTTAATTCATACCATCTCAATCATTGATGAGACCACAGAAGAAACCATCTCGAAGGGATCAGATGGTACCAGGAGACCATTTAGTCTTAAATATGAGCTGCAAGGAACACTGACTGACTTACTCCACAGAGCTCATATGAAGCTCAAGGGCCTCCAGCCTGTGACAGGACTCACAGCTCCTAGAGAGTTCAGCAGAGGTGCCTCTGGCATTTATACCATCTTTACTAGAATGAATTGTTTGTAAAGATGTAAAATTGACTGAAATGGTGGAGCACAGTTAAAGTCATGGTCAAGTGTTGCTCAAGACAGTGAGGAAACAATGGAAGGAAGCAGTGGAAGGAAGGAGAATTTAAAGTTATTTTTCCTTTCTCCAGGAGACAAAATAAATGTGTAAGTTTCTAAAGTTAACTAGTGTAGCTGCATACCATGTGGTGGTGAGTTTTCTACTTTACAGAAGTTTCTCCCTATCAGCTGTATGCTTTCCTGCCCAGTGGTCTTCTGGCTCATCTTTCTCAGTCTTATCTGTTCTTGCCCTCCCACATATTCACTCGAACCTGTCATGTCCTCCTCCAGTTTTCCAGTTCCCCACAACTTCTTTTGCCAACCTGCTCACATGCAGTAGGGTACAAAAGTCAGAGACCACACTGAAAATGCACTTTCAAAAATGAAAAATCTTCTAAAAAACAAATGTATCTGGAAAACCTTTTGTAGTTCAATTATAGCAGATGGGAATTGAAGCTTCTAGTTGATCTGCTGACTATGTACAAATTGAGAGTATATTTACATGATACGGATGTGCTAAAATGTTTTTCCTTTACATTTTTAAATTTGAATTTTAATATTATTATTTTATAATAATATTATGACAACAGCATTGTCAAAACTCAATTTAAAAAAACAATTAAAAACTGTACTGTCCATGCCAGGCTATTTGGCAATGGCAATTTGATAAGGATCATTGTGCGCATGGGCTCATACGACCCTGTAGTCCACCATTAATGCATTCCTTCAGACTGAGCTTGTATTATGCATTTTCATGATGCCATTGTTTTCACCAAGTCACATTTTTGTAGCTTATGCGGAGGTGCTAACAGTGTAATTTTCAAAACATGTACTTTTAAACCCATTTTAAAAGCCTCGAAAATGCTATCTCTGACAAATGAATATCAAAAAAGGTCAGCTTCTTGGCATTGATAATTGTTCAGTACAAGTCTAGTGACAGTAGTACCCCACAGTTTACACTGGCACAAGCTGTTAGTAAATGTTGTGACATACTGTGAATGATAACTATTTAATATTCTTCACATTTGTGTAGACCAGCAGAAGGGCCAAGAAAATAAGGGCCAAGCTCTATATTTCCTTCACAGTTAAAATTCAGTTAATATTTTTATGAAGAAAAGAGCAAAATAATCATAAAAAATAAAGAAATTCAGGACAAAAAAGAGGTCTTTGAAAGTTTTTCACAGATTTTGATTTAAAGAAAAAATGTCATTCAGTGTAGAAATAGTTTATATACAAAAAAATCTTGTTAGGCATATCTTACAATAAGAATTGTTTAATCACAGTATAGCCTCAAAATAATAATTAATCATAATTTCTAATCTTTATATTTTGCTGCTATGTTTGGTGTTTGGTCAAAAACATTACTCTGTTAAATAAACTGAATTAGTTTTAATGATATTGTAAATGACAGCAGAAGCAAATAGCTGAAAAATAACTTCATTCTGCTATTCATACTCCGCTTCTTATGCACTTCACTCCAAAAATGACTGTATATCATTTTGTGCTATAGTCATGAATACTTTGTACAAATGAAAATTAAAATGCTTTTTTTTTTTTTACTTTAATGCATATTTTTCAGCCTTATATATTTCTCATTCTTCTGAAATATACAGTGGAAAATTAAGTACACCCCATTTTGAAAATGAATATTTGTATCCATTTCTCAGTGAATATAGGCAATGTATTTTGGTGCATTTAAACAAAACAATTTATTAAACGGATATATTAATTAAAATTATATTTTAGTCACCAAACATATTTAGATATTGAAAGATAATACAATTAAATTCAAGCAAAATGTTGCAAAAAAAGATTTCAGCTAATATACATTTGGGTGTACTAGTTTTTTTGTTAGATTAGCTCCAGATTTGGCTTCAGTACTGCCTAATCTAATGTACAGTATATGCACAAATATAATATTATATAGCTTCCTATTACAAATATGAATTTTAAAGATAGATTTGTGAGGAGTGTACTTATATATGCTGAGCACTGTAAATAATGTGCTAAATTATCATTTAGTGCAATAGATGACACCGTGGTATAAAAGAGAAGTCTATTTTATAGTCACAAAAATGATTTGAATCCTTAAAGTAGACACCTGACTTGTTTTTTTTTTTCTTTTCTTTGTATATAAAACCTCGCTTGTAAGCGCAATTTGAATGCAGACGCCAAAATAGAACATTTTATCTTTGACCCATGTCCAGCGCCGTTATTGTGGCAGAAAATTGTATCCATTACCATTATGTTTTGTAGTACAGATAAACTGTCAGGTAACTGGAGTAGACATTTTTTTCCACTCAAAATGATCTAGTTTGCTATATTTTGTGGGAAATATGGTGGAAAAAAAAAGTTAAATCTATTACCGGCCTCTGACTTTTGGTTCCAAATGTGTCTTGCAAAAGTTGCAAACAGATAAAAGCATAAACAAAGACATTTCTGAATTCAAATCAACTCTAAGCTAAGGGTCATCAGATCTGCTATGAATTGCATTACCATGATTTTTGCCTTTGAATGAAAAAGCAATGCTGCCAAACATACGGACGAAATGAAGTTTTTCCTTCTTTCTTCCATTTTTTTTTCGATCCTACATCTGTGAAATTATTCTCAAAAGGCATTGTCTAAGTGCGGCCTTGATTGACCGCAGTAGTGCAATTTCCACACTTTGTACTAATGTGCGAGCGGAGGAAGGGTTGAGGGAGTATATCATAACTGACTCACAGGCTGACTTACATTAGTCCTGCTGTCATGATGCTGTTTTAAAGCAGCAATTGTTTTGATACTCCTACCACGTTGCTGGACCGACATTTTCTAGTGTCGATCTCATTGTCTTTGCTTACTTAATCCCCTGACATCCTCCTGAGTCATGACAAATGATCAAATGTCTCATTTTATTAGACCATGCTGGAATTCTGTCCTCATTTTCAGCATCTTATGTGCTCTCCATTTTCTACAAGCGTGCAGTGTGAGGTAAACTTGTTTCATACTCTGCTGGTTGATTGCAGTGGTTTATGGAGTAGACAAGGGGTTATATCAGCTTTGTAGAACCGGGAAGTAAGCTTTAATGTGGTTTCCTTTCAAATGTTCACAGCTTATGAGTGGTCTGTCACAAGCAGCTGCTGTGGTCATATAACTTCACTTGCGCGTTTGCGGCCGACATGCACCTATAAAAGCGAAACACACATCTGCTTTAGCATTCTGCTCAAGTCTGTTCATCTCTCCGAGGGCCTCAGGCTCATTGCTTAGTCACCAAACAACATTTCAGGCAGCTTTTTTAAAATATAAACACCCTCAGTCTCTTTCCTAAAGTTTCTCACAATGGTAGACTGAGAAATGCATTCTTTTTTTTCAGTGGTAATCATCTCTATTGGCTGTTACACAGATTTGACAGGAGCAGAATGCAATTTCTCTGCAATCTGTATTTCAGCCTCGCTTCAAATCAGCCTTTTTTTTATTAGTCGGGCTTGTGTAATTGAAAGCATGTTGTTTGCATGTTTCAACCTGCCCCAGAGATGAAAATAAAACGGCCTTTTTCTTTTCAGCAGCACTGTTTATAGTCACACTGCACAATTTGTGGAAGTTGTTAATTTTTAGGGCAAGATTGGTTAATTTGCTGAGGCCTGATATGCTTCGTCGGGCATTAGAGTCGTTTAAAATTCCTGTTATATACTGCAGAATGCTGAACTTAAAGTGACAGTTCACCCATAAATAGATATTCTGCCATCATTTATTCTCAACTTGTTCCAAAAAAAGATTTTTTTTTTGCTCTGTTGAACACAAAAGAAGATATTTGAAAGAATGTTGGTAACTGTTAATCATTGACTTCCGTAGGAGGAAAAGCAAATACTATGGAAGTCAATGGCATCCAGTGTCCAGCATTCTTCAGAATTTCTCCGTTCATTTTCGTATTTAATTAAAATTTTTATTTTTAGTCAAACTGTACATTTAAATGTGAACCTTTGTCCGATTTGACAGATAATGCATGTGATAATCAGTCCGGTTTCATTTAAAATATGTGCCTCAGCCTACATTTTTGCGACTCATAAAATACGTTGCTCCAGTTATGTTTTGTTGCATGTTTCAGATGACAAATCCACTAGGGGGTGCTGTCTACATTTTACTTTTTGTTAGGGAAGGTCCAGTATAAGTTTCTGATGATATGATAACCTTGGATAAAAATATCATGGTTTCACAATATCATGGTATTGTGATAAGTGCTCTAAAATAAGTTCTTTTTAAATGTCTGGGTAAAAAAAAACAACAACCCCCCTCTCCCCCTTTTCCATTTAACACAATGTATTTCATTTTAGGAAACACTTACAATATTTTGGAACAGTAAACATGTCAGACTAAATAATTCTAATTACTTCTAATAACACTGACTTCTGCTGTCGTCATTGGTTTCAAAAGCACAGATTTTTTTTTTTACAACACATTAAAAAATACATAAAAAATTTCCATAAACCCAAGTAACGGTATAACAGAAAATTTTTGCGGTTTTAAAACCTTGACTTTTTTCAACACCGCGGTAAACCTTGAAACTGGTTATTGCCCCATGCCTACTTATACATGTCTACAAGATGACAGGACTTGTCATACAGTCCACTCAGTGGTGACTACTGACCTAAACTCTTCCTTAAACCCAACCAATAGTGTTTTCAAAGCAAATGTAAGAGGAAAAAGTACACTATGACCACATAGTTTTACTTTGATTTTACCTTGCATTTATCTTTTGTGGAACTGCATTTCACCAGACTTGAACCTGAGCACTCTCCATCACAAGTACTGCACTGTACAAACTGAGCAATCGAGGAAAGGGACTGCATCAGAATAGTTGTCCATATGGAGATAGACAGGCAAAGCAAACATATTTGATTTCAAATCATAACCACCTTTAAGTTGTTTTGTGCTGCTTACTTGGTGTTATGCAAAGAACTGTATGAAAATGTCAACAATATGTCACTGTAAACATCATTAGTGTTAAAAGGAACAAAAGTCGTTGTCATCATACCATCATACTGCCTTATATTGTTTATGTTACTTAGAAACTGCAGTCAAATGTATGTTGAAGTACGTTTTTTTGGTTTCACAAAAATGTAGGCTGAAGCATACACTCAAATAATGATGTTTGTTCAAATGACTTCTTTTAAGAGTGTACTCACACTAGGTAAAGTTGCCTTGAACTGTGCCAAAGCGTGATTTGTCCCCTCCCCTCACCCCTGACGGCCTTTACTCGCACTCCATTTTGCCTTCTGAGCCAGAGCACGATTATGTCATGGATGATGCGACTGTTCAGTTTAACAAGAAGAGAAGCGCTTTTGCTCACCACAGTAGAGATTGCTTTAGTTATGTTATTTTAGTTGTTTGGGATGCAGTGACACGTAGTCAAATATTTCGCTGAACAGATCAGCCATTTTTGACGCTCATAAATTATCACGAAAGCCAGGGGTTTGCATCTTTAACAAACTACGACAGTGTGCATTCAATAAAAAGTAAGAATGATTAGTAAATCCATGTGAAAAAGTACCTTAAAAGTGAAGTCGCATCTTCAGTTTCGAGCTCGGGCGCACTTTGCTCTCACAAGTGTATGGCGCCAAAGCTCAACCGATCTGCGCTCTGGCACACCTCTTCCAACCGGGCCAGGACCGGCCAACTGAACTGCGCCTGAGCCAGATTCAGAGCACTCACACTTGTCAAACGAACAGGGAAACGCGCCTGAGCACGGTTTGGATAGCATAGTGTGAGTGCACCCACAATGAGCTAAAATAACACAATTCTTTTTGGGCACTTAACAGTATTATGGTTAATCCACTTAATTTAGTAAAAAACTAATAAGTTAACTTAATTCAATCATGTTGTCCCAACTCAAATCAGTTGTGTGGAGCCCAGCATTTTTTACAATGCATTTCCAGTGAGTCTGTGTTAATTAAAATCCTTGAAACAATACATTTACCACTCATATTGGAAAACTTTATGACAGGTTTGCGATTATAAATCAGGCTAAGGTAAGAAGACACACTTGAACACCAACTTATGTACTTCATCAAATTGATTTTCCATCATTTCTAGCTATGAAAAGAGTTACAGATTGCAGTTTGAACTTGAGCAGTAGCAGTTCAACAGAAATAATAACATGCATTTGAGTCTGCAAAGTTTTATTCTTTTTTACAGATTTAATCGGTCCCCACATCAGTCCGCTGAAGAAGTCTCGCTGAAGCGGTTTTGCATCCGTACGCCTTCCCTAGAATAATTCCCTAATCTGCTCACACCCGCCCGCCGCTCATGCATGGGGGATGGGAAGATGGGGAAGAAGGGTGCGGGCGCAGCGGAGCCCAAGATAGAGCATCTGCTTGGAATATTAAAGCATATCTCAAAGCTCTCCTCCACAGAAACCGCCTCACGCTCTCAAGCCCTTTATCAGGAGTGCTGTCAGCGCCAGTATGCCGAGCTCCTGTTGTTGCTCCTCCACTTGTCACTGCTTGTGATGTGCTGGAACATTCCTCCGTTCCAGCTCTGTTTATCTGTCTGTGGAGTCTTAATGACGAGCGCTGACATGGAAATGAGAGCGAGCCTGTGGGAGCGAATGCTGGAAATCTGGTTGAAATGTTGAGTGACATCAACTTGTCGCTCTCAGTTGTGTTGTCACAGCTGATACTGGCGAAAGTGGCTTTTAGAGATGTCATATTTTCGGTATATTTCTACAGATATGCTGTAGAATGAGAAAGCACTTTAATTTAGCGGCATCCGCAATCAACCCCAAGAGGCTTTTGCTCAATATCAGGAACACCGTGTTGTTGAATAAGAGCCAGTCGTGCAATGCTGTTTGTGCAATTTAATTGGCTTGCATCAGAGGAGCCATGTTTCTGAAGGGTGTTCCAGAAAGCAGGTTAAGTGACATACTCGAGTAAGTTTATGAGTTAAAAGACAACCTGAACTTTCACTTCTAAAAACAGAGGTAACTTTTAGCGTCTTTAAGTAGCCAAAGCAGCAGGGTTGGTTTACTTCAGAGCTAATTTTTTTAATCTAGATTAAAATGGGTCATTTGAATTTGAATTCTGCCGAAGGCTTTCAGAATATGTGTGGTACCCAAATAATAAATCTTTGAGAATGAGTTTTTCAAGCCAGATGGCGCATCAGACCAGGGGCTCATCTCCTATTTCCAAAATGCATCACAAACTGCTTGAGAAACTGTTCTAATATGATAATTGGTGATGAAAATAAATTATGTTCAATAAGATGTACTTGTGTTTACTAACTGTTTATTCAGTTAAACATGAATGTTGAACTGTAGGCCTACAAAAGCTCCAAACAGCGATTTCATACTTGCTTTTGATGTAAGTACATACAGAAAATGCTGCTTCTCAATGCCAATTTCACAGAGCCCTGACGGTGTGTCAAACATTGCTGTATGTGTTTTTTTTTTATTTGTGCTTTTAATTTTGCCATGTTCAGTTATTATTTTACTTTGTTAGGTTTTAGATGGAACTTGATTCCCAGCTTTGACCATTTTTCTTTCTACTACTCTATATTTGTCTTGTGATTTAAACATATTTTACTTTAGATGCATGTATGTGGTTTAAATGCTATTAGGATAATGTTTAAACCACACATTTTCATTAAATGTTGTCCACAGTCCCAAGAGCCATTACCTCAATTTCAGGGACACTTCACTCTTGAGTTAGCCAGTCGTAAATTTCTGTTTATGCGACTTAATTGGTTTGCTTCAGAGAAGCCACATTCCTGGTATTTATGCCCTCTAGAGATCTGTGGTCAGTGTATCTCATGCCAGCATTTGCATTTCGCCCCTCAGCTGAAATCTACATGTCCGCAAATGACCCAATCAGGTCCACTGAAGCAGCCTGGAAGGTGTTTTTCTCTAAGATGATTTGATTTCTCGTCTCCCAAGTGCTGTTATCATCAAAGAAAATGGGCTTTCATAGGTTCAGTCTGATTTGTAGCAATCGTTGGCAGTTTGTCGGTTTATTCGGCATCAGGAAATGAAAGGATGCTTACGCTGTGAAGGGAATGGGCATGAATAATTAACTGACAAATGAACGCAGAATGTTTGATTGTGTTCATTCCTGTCATCAACAAGTGAGGGGGATAAAGAGAGCGATTTCCTGACGCTCTCGTTGTGACAGGAACTTTAAGGAGCTTTACCGAATGAATAAAAGTGATCTGGATTAGGAGAAAAGCAGCTGCAGAGCTGATAAGGAGATACCGCATTACAAAACATTACAGAGCTGGCAAGGTGTTTTCTCCAGCTTATAAATCTAAGCACACACCGCTGAGTCACTGACCTGTACACCTTTTAAAATGGATGTTTTGACATTTTTTTCTGTCATTTTACACTACATTAATTTGCTTGTGCCAGCATACTTCTCTTTTTGTTTTTGTTAAATTTATTTCATTTTTGTTTATTTAACTTTTGCTTTGCTTTGGATTCCCAGTGCTTACAAACAGTTGTTTTTTTTTTAAAGATTTTATTTATTATTTTTCTCTATTATTTATTTTTTGTTTGTTCTGTTGCTCTTTTGTTTTAGATTTCCAGTACAAGCGGTTTTTTTTTAGGTGTTTTTGTTCTGCTTTATTTTGGATAACCAGTGGCAGCTTTTTTAGTTTTGTTTTTCCAGTGCCAGTAAACTTTTTTTTTAGGTTTTGTTTTATGTTTTGCTTTCCCATTGTCAGTTAACTTAAGTTTTTTTTTGTTTTGTTTTTTTTGTTAGTTTTTTTTTTTCTTTGTGCCAGAATTTTTTTTTTATTTCAGTTTTTTTGTTTGCCTGTCCCACTATATTGTTTTATTACCCTTTTTTAAAATAATGGCCTGCCAAGCTTTAAGTTAATGTTTTTAAATACCCTTTTCTTATATAAATATGCTGCTTGTGTTTGTGTAAATTAGATTTTAAAAACCTACTTCCACCAGCCATTTAATAATTTATAACCTACACTACCAGTCAAAAGTTTAGGGTCTGTTTTTTTTCATGTTTTTTTTTTTTTTTTTACATTTTAAAATTATTCTGTTTATCAAGGCAGCATTTATTAAATGTAAAAAATGTGTTATTGTTATACTTATTTATTAATAATTTATGTTTTACTTATTGTATTTAGTTTCAAATCAAATTATTACTCCAGTCATTATTGCTTTTACTATTACCATTAATAATAACTGGTATTATTGTTATTATTAGTATTAATAATAATAATTATAATTAATATTAGAGTGATTTCTGAAGGATCACGTGACTCTCTGAAGACTGGAGTAATGAAGCTGAAAATTCATCTTTAAAATCACTGGAATAAATGATTTAATGAAATGACAACCTACTTTTGAACAGTTATTTTATAGTGCAATAACATTTTACAATTTTACAAATTGTACTGTGTTTTTCATTAAATAAATGCAGCCTTGGTGAGCAAGAGAAGCTTATTTTAAAACATTTAAAAATTATACTGACCCCAAACTATTGAACAGTAGTGTATGTTAAAGGAGTGCTGTAGATCACAACCCTGCTTCTATGTGAAATGAAACGTGTAAGATATCACAAAAGCATGAGTTCTCATGAATGGAGAAGGCAAACACTCTAACAAAGATAATGAACCAAAGGTATTTCTTCAAAGGACAGCAAGGTGGTCTGTGGTGTAATATCCCCCCCACCCAAATGCTTTTTTGTGACCGTTTCTTTGGTCCAGGGGTCTTTATTATTCTTGTGCTGGCATGTAGCACATACCACCAGAGAATGAGAAGTGATGGCCTTTTGAAGTCTTAATGCCTGCAAATAACTTGCCCTTCTCTTGAGCACTCGATGTGCGTGTGAGCATGCTTTTGCATGAAAATGAGAAATTAGGACAGGAATATGGATTGTTCCTCTCTAGTGCCCTTTTGAGATGAAAGGTAATTACACTGATAGGATTTGTGTGGTCCTGAGGGCTGTGTAGACGGTGGCTGTTTGTTTGCTCACTTTGTGATTATTCAGATTCTCCGCAGATGTCTTCTGCTGCTCATATGTAGCGTTATCACAGGTGCGCTGTATGGCTTTATTTACAGAAGGTGTTTCTTTCCACGTCTTTGGTTATTTTAAATTGACGACATTATAGCTTCACAGCTGAAATCATCTCTCAGCTGTATAAACATCCCATCTCCTCTCTGAATGTGGATCTTAATTCAGGCTAACAGCACACTGACTGAGTGACTGCTAATCTCAAACCGCTGCTGTGTTCGTCTACTTTATTGTGGAGTCTAGGTCTGACCCTGGAGGACATTTAAAGGATGTGGAGATATTTTAAGCCTATCTGCTCTATATAAAGTCACTGGAGCAGCTATATGCTTTGAGATTATTGTGATTATTGCACAAGCACCAGCATCCGTTAAGTGGACTATAGAGTCACAGAGCAACTAAAATAAAAGCATATCTGTCTTGATTTCTTACCTGTAATCTGTTTGGCTTTTTTGTTCTTGAATTTTTTTTTGACTTCATGGATATCGTATATGACATTCCTTGCATACAATTTATTTCCTACTTTCCTACCTGCTTGTCTCTCACTCTTTCTTTTTAATTACTGACATTTTCCTCCTTTCCTCCCTCACTCCCTCTTCTGCATGACTTCTCTATGTCCTTCCTTCCATCTTGACTTCTTTCCTGCCTTCCCACTAGCCTGTGTTTTTACTTCCTTCTGTACTTTCATCATGGTTTCCATATGTTTACTTTGCTTTCATCACCTGCCTTTAATCCCAGTGTCACTTCATTCTGTGCTTCCATCTTGTTTCCATATGCCATTTTTTTTCAATATACGTCCTGATTTCTTACCTGTCTGTTTCTTCATCCTTGCATTTTTGACTTCCTTTATGGATTCCATATGTCTTTTCTTACATTCATCTTATTTCCTACATTCCTAGCTGCTTGTCTTCCAGTACTTTTTTCTTTTTCCTATATTTCTTCATGACTTCTGTATGACCTTCCTTACTTCCATTTGAACTTTTCCAGCTTTCCTATACTTGCCTGTACCTTGCTTTTACTTTCATTTTTTTCTGACATTTTTCCTGGCTAGGCTCCATACGTCTGTCCTGACCTCTCTTTATGCTTCCTTTCATTTTCCTTTTCATTTTCATTCCAGTTTCCTTTCATTTCCCTTCCTGCCTTCCTTCCTGTTTTCTTTCCTTCCTTCCTTCCATTTCTTTTCATTACTTTTCCCTTTACATTTCCTTTCATGTTCCCTTTTCTTTTTCCTTTCCTTTTCATTTCCTTCTTTTCCCTTTCCTTTTTCCTTTCCCTTTTCATTTCCTTTTCTTTTCTTTTCTTTCATTTCCTTTCCTTTTCAGTTCCTTCTTTCCTTTCCCCCTCCCTTTCCTTTTACATTTTCTTTCCTTGAGTTTTCATTTGCTTTCATTCATTTTCTTGTCGGCTTAGTCCCTTTCATTTCCTTTCATTTTCTTTTCTTTTCCTTTTCCTTTCCTTTTCCCTTTCCTTTTCCTTTCCTTTCCTTTCCTTTCCCCTTTCCTTTCCTTTCCTTTATATTTTCTTTTCCTTTCCCCTTTCCTTTCCTTTCCTTTCCTTTATATTTTCTTTTCCTTTACTTTTTCTTTCTTTTTCCTTTTTCTTTTCTTTCCTTTCCCTTTCTTTTTCCTTTTCCTTTCCTCTCCTTTCCCCTTTCCTTTCCTTTCCTTTTTCTTTTCTTTTTCCCTTTTAATTTTTTTTCATTTTCTTTCCTTGCCTTTTCATTTGCTTTTCTTTTCACTTAATTTTCCTTTCGTTTCCTTTTCCCTTTCCTTTTCATTTTTTTCCTTTTCAATTTCTATCCTTTTTCCCTTTCCCGTTTCCTTTTCCCTTTTCCTTCATTTTTTCCTTTCCATTCATTTTTCATTTCCCAATCCTTTTTCCATTTTTTTCCTTTTCATTTATTCTTTACTTCCTGTCTGACTTCCTTTAATTACTGAATTCCTCATGCCCTGCTTCACCAAAAATCTATAAAGCATAATGTGAATAAGAAAATAATAAAAAAGCTTGTAATTGTTTATTGGACATTTGGCTTACAACCAACATCTTTCTGGCCCACCTGGAACCCCAGCTGTTTTACATAATGGTTAGAAGTGTTGTGAAATGGGCAGGGCTTTGCTAGAAATAACCAGTTGTTTACAGGTTTTCATGCAGTTTGGCAGAACATTAAATCATAACATAACATTTCACTGTGCGTTAAACAAAGGCGCTAGTGCCTCATGATGGGTCGGCAGTCTTATCATAAACTTAATCTAAATCTGAAATGGATGGCCTGGAGACAATCTCCTATGATAGATGACAGTGAATGATTTGTTTTTTTTTCCGTATGCTTGCCAGTATACAGTAAACGCTCCCCCTTATCTCATTGCGGCAGCTCATCTCTACTCCCCACTCGCACAAGATTAGTACACCATGTCCTCATCAGAATTCATGGATGTCAAGATCTCTGCGCAGGCTGTTGGCTAGCCATGATTGTTAGGTCTGTTAACAGCTTATTGATCCGGCTAGCCTCGTCCTGTTATGTCAGCATTCTAGCCATGGCTTTGAAGCCGAGGTGAAGGGTCAGGTAAAGAGCAACCAAGACCACTAGAAATCCATATGGTCTTTAAGGGAATATGCAAATGTCTTCCCAAGAGAACATGAGAAACATGAAAGAGAACATGTCTTAGCAATATTGTGTTTTAGCAGGCCCCTATACTGTTTGTCTATTAACATTTATTTCATAATAATAGACCATCAAAGTGAAATGACATTAAACCTAAAACCTAGACCTGAAATGCAGCCTTTGATGTGAACAATGTGTCAGTGATCAAAGGCCTTTTTTTCCTCCAATTTTTTCTAGCCCTATGAATGTGTGTGTGCACCTCGTGTGTTTAAATCCCATTAGAATAATGACCAATGATCTCTTTATTGTGTCATGGTCGTCCTGTGATAGTAACCTGGTCTTTCTTTTTACAAATTCTAGAGTTTCCTTTTATTTCAAATGACTTTTTGTTATATAACTACTATGTTATGATAGCAAAAGAGATTTCGTTCCCAGTTGTTTCTTAATAATTTACTGTATTATCATTTTAAGACAGCGTTATATTGATATTCATTGAATATAATACTATTTGAATATTACAAGTATAATTTTAATACTAATCTTGTCTCTCTCATTTCTACAAAAGCTCATTGAACACAATTTGTGCCAGTAATTGTGTCCACAATGTACATATTTAGAGTTCGCTGAAATACTGCTAGTAGCAATACTATAGCTATACAATTGCTACTAGATGCAATAAAAGGCCATTTTAAACACCATTTATTAGTATTTATTAGTATATGGATTAGATTATCAATTAATGAACAATACAATAGTAATACTCCATTTTCTGCTTTTAGAGAGCCTAGTATCTGCGACTCTAGTGCTTCCATATCTATTCTTTCTATGGTCGGGTCCGGAGGAGTCAAAGTAGGGTCAGAGGCTGTACTTTCACTGAGGAAGTATTAGGCGTAGAGTTGGAGGATCCGCAGTATTTATATTTCTGAAGCTCAGAGACCATACCTTTACATATATTACTTGTCACTCACTGTCTGTGTCGTGCTGGGAAGCAGTGTAAAGGATTTGCTGCTTTTTATAAGAAATTGTATAAAAATTGGGCAGGAACTTCGTCAAAAACATCTTACTCCATCGCCTGCTCACTGGCGCCCCCACAATACTACATTTTCAACTCGCAAAAACACTTTAACCAAAATGCATGGTTTACTACATTTATACAATAGAATAGATGTTTAATCGTGACTTTCCAATAGTGTCTGACTGCAGACTTGCACGTGTGCATGCTCAGACACATGCACTCAATAGAACAAGTGACATCAGTGTGAGGGGAAGGGGCGGGTTAGGTGTAAACATTCCCTAGAGTGCGTGTCTGACAGTGCATGTGGACTCTGCATGCTGCCAGACACTTCTTGCCATATCTCTCTATGAATGGCTTTTTATTGTGGTAAACTTGCTCAGTAGCTCATCTAGATACTGTTCTGTATTCATGGTGTAGAATTGGAAACAAAGCAAAAGGAGTTTTATAAATCTTCATTTTTAACACTTTCAGCTAGGTTTAAGGTAATGTTGAGGGTTTTTGTCTTTTTTTTATAATTTTTTAGGGGTTTTCAACTTTTATTATGATATAGGACAGTGGAGATTTAGACAGGAAAGCATTGGGAGCAGAGAGAGGAGAAGGATTGACAAAGGACCTCGAGCCGGGAATCGAACTCGGGTCGCCGTGAGCACTTCTAAGCTATATGTCGGCGTACAGCACCACTAGACTATTGGTGCAGACAGATGGTCATTTTAAATGCAATTCAGCATTATCATTTTAGTGCTCTGTTTCTGATAAAATTCAACAGAACTTTTAGGTGCCACTTACTGAAATGCCATGAAGTGTGCAAGAAGCAAAATATTGTTTTTACATTATAAACATGCATTTTTTATATGAACCTGAGATTAAGGATAATTTCATGGATCAATTCATTAATTAATTCATTAAAACAATCATTGAATAAAAATAAAAGGACAAATATATATTCAGTTACAACATCAGAAATGTCCAAGTAAAAAATAAATATAAAATATAACTGTCAGAAATTGCTGACTTTTTTATTTCATTTGTTTTCTCCAGAGTTGGAGTAATTACACTAGAAATAAGTGGTTATATAATACTCTTTTCTCTTTTCCCACCCCATATGATCTTTTTATTCCTCAATAGAGGATTTGACACAACCACTAAATCCTCATAATGCATTCAGAAAAAAATCACAGCTATGATCTGGCCGGTCACGACTTTACACGCACGTCCTCATTTTGACAGCCTGAAGTGTCAACATCTCAAACAAAAGGTTTCCCAGAGCCCCGAAATCACTTTTAATTTGATGTGGTGTCATTCTGTCCAGCTCTGGCGGTCTTCTTTTCTCAGTGCTCCTCTGTTGCTTTTTACATGCTTGAGTCGGAGTCTCTTGACTCATGCTTTAAATGGGTGAATAACCACTGGACCAGATTTTCCTGCATTTCAAGTCCCCTATCAGCAAAAGCATTTGAGTTTCAGGTCTTCTGTGGCATGCAGTAAACAAAAGTCAGCTTTTCAGCCATAAAAGCCAGCCTAAGCATGGTATGGTGGTATTAATATGAATTTGAGGCTCGGAGGCAGACGTGACTGAAGCAATATCCACAAGAGAGATGGATTTTTTACCCAGCCTGCTTTATTATCTATAGAATAAATCGTAGACTGGCAGCAGGGGTGGCTTAGTATTATGACAAGCAGGCTCCATTTACAGACTGAAATACATTATTTAACAGATGAAAAACCCTGACTTGAGTGTAATGTGGAAACTAGTGTTGCCCTAACAAACTGTAGCTTGAATTTTAATGAGCGCAAATGAAGAATGGCTATTGTATATAGATGTAAACAATCAGTCCAAATGAATTCTAGGTAATACATTGATGTCAGCATATATTTGTCTGGTTAATGGCTCATGTGTTTGTGTGAATAGAGAATTCAGAATGGCAAGGGAATGTGAAGAATGTCCATTTGTACACATTGTTCCACTGGTGGAAGGAGCTGACAATGGAGTATTGTTAACAGGTGTTTGCTCTGGCTGTCATAGAGCAGCACTTTCCTTAGAGTCTCTGCGCATTCGATATGGTGTTCTGAAAACTGCAGACCTCCTTAAAGTTTTCTGAATCATGCTATTGTTGTCACATGTGGAGTCATTTTTTTTCTAATTATAGTGGTAATAAAATTCACACATGTCTATTGCGTAAATACTGTAGGATTTATATTTGTCTAATCAACTTAATTGTGGGGTTGCACGGTTTAACGGTACTATGATAGTATCGTACTAGTGGTCCAAAATACTGGCGGTGCCACTGTAGTTTGTAAACGGTAGTATCGTCAATAATGGTTTATCTACAATAGATAAGGTTGCATGTAGAAAAGTCACTAAAGGGCTCACACATTTGTGCAACAATAGACCATTTTATTTTAATAGTCTGTGGAGCCCTTTAAGGTTGCAAATTGTGTAGAATTTGTGCCTTTTATGGTAGCCTATTGCACATTTTCTAACGCTTCAGTTCGAACGCACATCGGTTAATTTTTTTCTGTTTGTGTTAATATGATTTAGTTGTTACAACTACTGCAACAATCTCTTAAAAAGAATGACTCTCAAAGTGAAAATTTTAATTACTTTGCATTGTTACCTGATAAGACTGAAAAAATGACAAAAAAACCAAAATAGCAATAGGAAACATTGAAACAATTTTTGACCACTTCATATAGTCTAATTTTGTTCGACAAATGCTCATTTGTAACAAATTTCATTTGGTATAATTTATATATTTAATTTTAATGTATTTTTTGTTGGTCAGTTATCTACAAAATAAACAAAAAGAATGCAAAACTTTAGGTGAAGTGAGGTGCAAATAATACTTTTTGGCCTTAAGGGAGTTATGAATTAAGTTTAAGTAGGCTTATTATAACACAAAATATAGTATTTCTGACAATTTTCTTTAGAATTTGAGTTATGAGTTACAGTATCGCAATACTACTTGTTATCGTGATACTTCAGCTAGTATAGTATTGTAATATTAATTAATGGTATCGCGACAACCGTACTTAATTAATTAGTTTTCAAAAAAGAAGGAAATAAAGAAAATTCTGAAGTTGTGATCAATATGAAATGCTGTTAAAGGGATAGTTCACTCAAAAATGAACATTATTTCATAATTTAGTCTAGGACTGGTTAAAACAATATTTATTTAAAGTGTCAAGAAAAGGTGATTTTTATCACTACTGTCTATGGCAGAGATACCCAAAGTAGCGCCCCACGGGCCAAAGTTGGCCCATTGTAACTTTTGATTTTGCCTACCATCCCATCTGAGAGTAGAGTGAGAATGATGGAGAGGGTTGTGGGGAATGTCTTTTACACAGAGATCGTGATTTCTAATTTGATGTATCCTTTTTTGTTTTTTTATTGCTAATCTACAAAAAAAGCTAACTGAAATGAAATGTTTCAATTAAATGTTGTGAAGGAATCTGATTTGTTCAAATGCAAATCACTCGACAGATAGACTATGTAGAAGACATCAGTGAGCAAATCCAGGCAAAAACCAGTGCAATTCTGTTATAAATGAGATTGTTTTTGCTTTTACTGTAATAAGTTCATTATTAAATGTAAAAAATACTGTCAGTTAATATTAAGCAATATTTTCTAGTCATTTTTAAATATTATTAAATAAATAAAAAATATATTTGCCTTCAGCCCACTAGCCTCAATCAAGTTTGGTTTTTGGCCCTTCATAAGAAAAAGTTTGGGCACCCCTGGTCTATGGTATCAGGGTTTATGTATAACCTTTTATTACTTTTTGTGATAACATGAATGTATATAGCATAAATAATGATACTGTGGGGTTAAAAAGTGAAGACATTTCATTGCTAAAGCTCTGAATACTCATTGTTTTTGTTCGTGTTACAGTTCTAACAGACATCACTAATTGTGTAATTTAGGAAAAAGTTCAATTGTGAATCGAGATTGCAAACTCTTCACAATGTTTATTTTGCTAGCACACATTAATATTCTTATACAAGTTGATCCACTCAAAAGGAAATCTCCAATCAAAGTCCGACAATTTCCTTCCGTGTTTGGAGTGGCAGTCCTTCTCTGTTGATGTCAGTTTGACAGCTTCAGCCACAATATTTGTAAACACGCCTCCGTGCTTTTACTACGATGGAATGATGTTCAATAAGAAAGCCCCGCCCCCTACTCAATATTCTGTTTCAGTTGAAAGCACATCAACATAATGAACATTTTCAGCAACATCCGCTTCACGCTGACATTAACTATTAAAAGATACTAGTAGATTCTCATAGACTCTGTGGTAAAAATGAATACTAATAAATTAAATTAATTAATAATAATAAATTTAAACAATAGAAAAGATTTATTTTTACAAAATAAACTAAATCAGTATATGTTCACACAAATAAAGTTCAAAACTAATGTGGCCAAAAAGAGGAACCCCTGTAAAAGTAAACAAACTTACAGTCAGCCTTTAGTTTAAAGTTTTCTAAGGGTCATTAAACACTCAAGAGCCTTGTTCTTTCCTGCCTCCACCTTCATCTACTTGTTTTCAGTATTTGTCAGGACGTTAAATAGGGTTTTTTTTAGACATTCTTGGAAAATGGATGGTAAACAACATGCCTGAGCTAATGTTTAAAAATTCCTTTAATTCTACACATACACGACCTCATTCCTAGCACAACCTTTACTTCTATTGTGTCCTACTAAGAATTCCCTGTGAAATCCCTTCCAGTTAGTCATCCAGTCACAAGGGGGGAGGGTGTTTCAAAATATTAACAGAATGCGGTCCAACCACTTGCGCACTAGCGTAGTGTCATCATGCAGGAATGTTAACCTTTTGATTCAGAGTACGTGGGCTTGCGTAAGCTCCTTAGTTTGTTGATTCTTATACCTTCTTTGTGTGTTTGTTTCATATGCCTCAGTATTAAAAAAATGTGTGTTACCTTGTTGTGAATGTCAGCTGTAGCAAAGGGGCACATAGCAGATAAATAGCATCAGGTAACATCTTTAAACTAAAACATTCCCGCTTTGACCTTGCAACCACAGTTAAATTCCGAAAGCATGGACACGCTCACAGGGGGGTAAAAAGAAGCATCTCATCTTTCTCAGATGGAAATGCTTTCGATTAGATGTATTAAGCTTGGGTTCATGAGTTGCTATCGTTCACAGGTTGCAAATATCGAGGGAAAACTGCCACCGCCAAGACTGCAAATGAGCTCCTTGGGGGTCACGGAAACACTTGAGCTCTTTCACTGATTCAACACTTTTTTTTTCAGCGCTTGCTCCACAGCTTCACAAGCACCTCCGAGATGATGGATAAAGTTGAAATAGTTGTTGACAGCCGCTCCCCTTGAGAGCCACAACCTGCCTGACCCAGATCCAAGGACATAATGAGAGGGGTTTTGGACATCTGGCACTTTTGGATGCGAGTTGGTCATCGCTTGCATGCTGACAATTACTCCACTCACAGGCCACTTTATTAGGTACATCTTGGTCGTACTGGGTTGGAATGCCTTGAGAATTGCCTTAATTCCGTGTGGCTTGAAGACAACATGGTACTTGAAACATTCCCTTGTGATGTTGGTCCATATTGACATGATAGCATTACACAATTGCTGCAGAATTGACTGCATATCCATGATGTAAATCTCCTGTTGCAGCACATCCCATAGGTGCTCTGCTGGATTGACATCTGGAGATTGTGGAGTCCGTTTCTTGGAGTTTCTTTAGAATTTAAACGGTTCACCATGAGCTGGTTAAAAATAGATTTAGATATATGATTATTTGCATTGGTTCAGAAGTTAAACGCATCATGGTACATATTATGAACAGCTGGGCCCGCTTTTACAGGATAAATCCATACCTGCAAATTTTTTTTTCACAATAAACTTAACAGCAGAATCATGATTTAGGGCTGGGCAATGTGACAAAAATCTCATATTAAGATATGCGATTTGACCATCAACCGTTTTCATAGAGGATGACAACCTAACAAAACATTGCTGCAGTTTAAATACAAGTTTTATGTATGAAGAGAATTAAAAAGCACTTGGTGTTCAGGTGTCTTGTTTGTCTGAGGTAACCAAAATGTGTATATTCTATACAAAGTATGACGCTGATCGGTCCGTTCTTGTTACAGGACTCAAGGTGCGGCATTCTGAAAAGTTACATTTAAAGTTTGTCTGAAAAGAGATGTTTTCAGCTGGGTGCACCTGGAATATGCATGCGTGCTGCTCTCAATATGTGCATACAATCCACACACCTCCATTGTAAATAATGGACATAATAATAATAATGGATAATGGTTGCCTCAAAAGACGCGATATGTGAACGGCCTATTTCACAGCAGCTTCACAAAGAGGTCTATGATCTATCTATGCATGACAAAACAAATCTGTGAACGCACACGCAACAACTTCTGATATTTAGTCAGGCAGAACATTGGAACCTAGCGTGAGTTTGATGGCACGTGTGCTCACATAAACACATACACGCGCACACACACACACACACACATTTGTTTTGCCGATCTGTTCTAGAGACAGTTTGTTACAGCTTTACTAGGTGATTTTTATTTTATGTCTGTTTTAGAGACATGTTAAAGGTCTTTGATGAAGATCTAATTGTTTTATTTTCATTTTTTAAATGTTTCAAATTCACACTGTAAACACAGATTCAGTCTGTCTGTGACTAAATCGTGAATATTGTTCAAGAGAATCATGATAGGTTAATTTTGCCCATATCGCACAACCCTACTATGGTCCATGCTGCACTCATTTTTCAGTCAAATCACACTTTTTTTTTAACTGTACAGTAGGTCTTTTCAATGATCTTGGTTTCAAACGGTTCAAATCTACCCTATTAAACCAAAAGTTAGTGCAAAGTGTTTATTTCTGTTCAATTTACAGTAAAATTTAGGTCACAATATAGTATCTTTTCTGTAAATTCAATCAATTACTAGTTTTGACCACATGAAAATTACTATTTTAAAGTATGTACTTGAAAATCTACTCCAGGGGTGTCCAAATTTGGTCCTGGAGGGCCTGTGTCCTGCAGATTTTAGCCATATGAATGGAAGTCAATGAGAAGAAAAGTCCAGTAATTAGCTAGCCCAAGTGTGTCTGATTGGGGTTGGAACTAAACCTTGCAGGACACTGGCCCTCCAGGACTGAGTGTGGGCACCCCTGATCTACTCATTCATATTTCTCACTTTATTTATAATTTCAGGACAAATGTTTGATAAAGAATGTTGAGGTATAAATTGAATATTAATGAAATATGAAGCATTTTTCAAAAACTAATGATCACAGACCCAACATCACATGTTGCTAAATAGCATCCTAAACGTGAAGATAAGATTGCAGCTTTCTTACAATTCGGTTATTCATTCTTCTATGACATGACTCATTCATTCATTCATTAATTTTCTTTTCGGCTTAGTCCCTTATTAATCCGGAATCGCCACAGCGGAATGAACCGCCAACTTATCCAGCATATGTTTTACGCAGCGGATACCCTTCCAGCTGCAACCCATCTCTGGGAAACATCCATACACTCTCATTCACACTCATACACTACGGACAATTTAGCCTACCCAATTCACCTGTACCGCATGTCTTTGGACTGTGGGGGAAACTGGAGCACCCGGAGGAAATCCACCCGAACGCAGGGAGAACGTGCAAACTCCACACAGAACTGACTCAGCCGAGGCTCGAACCAGCGACTTTCTTGCTGTGAGGCGACAGCACTACCTACTGCGCCACTGCGTCGCCCATGACATTTTTTTCCAGCTTTCAGTTGTCCAATTTTGGTCAACCTTTGTGAATTGTATCCTCAGTTTCCTGTTTTTAGGTATGATCATCTGCTGCTGTAGCTCATCTGCTTCAAGGTTGGATGCGTTGTGTGTTCAGAGATGCTCATTTTGTCGATCTCATTTGAAATCAGTTTCGTAGCCTTTCTATCATCTAAATTAGTCTGGTCATTCATATCACCTCTGGCATCAAGACATTTTTGTCTTTTTTTTTTTTTGGAGGGACATTCTCTGTGAAACCTAGTGATGGTTATGGATGAAAATCTTTGTAGATCAGTAGTTTCTGAATTTCAGACCAGTCTTTCTTGCACCAACAACAGTGCCACATTCAAACTCGGTCGGATCACCTTTCTTTCCAATTCTGATGCTGAAGTTCAGCAGATTGTCTTGATGATTACATATAGTGCTGGCCTGAATCCCAGTTTTCGAGCTTTAAAGTCTTGTTAGTAATTCATACAGAATAATAGAAGCTTCTGAGGGAGAGGGCTGAACATGATGCTCATGAAGTTCAGTAGTTGATTCACATTCAAGCTCAGATGAAAACGTTTTTAGAGGGATGAACATTGTTTGGTGAAAAAGAAAATTAGAATCTCAAAGTTGATTGCCAACCCAACAAACAAATATTCAAATAAATGCATTGATGGACCAGTGTGATCGGCTAATTTAATTTTTGCTTTTAACAAGCAGTTTAAGAGGTGTAGCTAATAAAGTGAGGATGGTTTGGAACAGGAGGAAATTGAAACTAAAACTAGTCAACTGCTCCCTTTATTTTAGCATCTTTTATCTAGCCTGTGAGGACAAATCCTCTTATAAAATAATCATGATATTAAATAAGCTGTGGAGGTCCATATGAGCCTGGATCCTCAGTGTTGTGACGGTGTAAAAGGCCCTCTGTGTGTCTGACTGCAGCTGCCTCTTTTTTCTCCCCTCTAGCAGATGCATGGCAGCTTGTGTCTCACTGGGAGAGAGTTTTCGTGCAGCTGGAGCAGACCTTGGCCACCTCTGTTCCTCTGCCTGTATCATGAGACCAAACTGACAGTGCCCGATTTATGACTGTCTGAGGCCCGGATGAACTGTGTCTGACAGCATCAGACTCCGCTCAGCAGCTTCCTGTTTCCTAGGATTAAGCACATAAAGCATTTTCAATGTTTTTTTTTTTAAAGGCTTCATCAGTGGAACGTGTAGCCAAGAAATGGGATTCCTTTTATATATATAGCAATGGAAAATTGGCAGACATTTTGAGGGACTGCAAAGGGCATCTTTAAATCACGCACAAGTGTCATGCCCTTTCAAATTGTCAATTCAAAACATATGAAGAGCTTTGCAGAAAATACTGGTTTATGAAACGCACAACTTGCCTTAGTCATTTAACCTTTCTAAATCCATATCCTTGGCCATATATATTTTTAAGTAAATCACTATAGGGGGATCACTGAAATAGGGGTTCTCTGAGGATTGTGATTGCTTTGTTGTTGTTCAGACAATGCATATTTTTAATGTGTTGTTTGTAGCCTTTCTTTAACTTTTTATATAGCAGCTTTTCACATCTGACTGAAAGGTGTTACAAAAATGTTTGACATAGCATATAATAATAATATTATTATTATTGTTGTTGTTGTTGTTGATATTAATTAATCCATAATAATTATTATAATATAATAATTAATATTAGTAATAATAATATCTTATTATTAATTGTTATATTTATTTATTTAAAATATTAATTCAATTTAAATAATACTTATATATTAGATTAATTTTGTAATACATATACTTAATTAATTAATTATTTGAATTATCAGCACAGGTATTATTAATATTAATATCAATGCAATTGGATTATAATAGACATGTAAGAAATTTAAACTAACTTGGGAGGATGAACTTGGAACTGAGATATCAGAGGAGCTATGGAATAAGTGGCTGTCTACATTATGGTCTGCTCGGTAAACAGTAGGCACCAGTTAATACAGTTCAAAGTTATTCATTGTCTGCACTGTACCAAAATTAAATTACACTTATTATTCCATATTTTTTTCCTCAGTTTCACCTATGTGTGATAAGTGTACAATTACAGAGGACATCACAGCTCATGCGTTTTGGTTTTGCCCCTCTTTGTTAAATTTTCAGACAAACATTTTTGATTCATACTCCAAGGCCTACAACATTTCCCTCCAACCGCACACAGAACACTTTCAGAACACTTCTCACCCTTCCAAAACATCTCCAACAAGCCCTCACTCTAAGCATGACTGTGGCCAAGCGGCTAATACTAAAAAACTGGAAATCTTCTTTACCTCCTTCCTTTCGAATCTGGTTAATAGATATAGCCTTCGTTATCCACTTGGAAAGGCTCCGATTTATGAGGTCCAATTCTAATGGAAAATTCTTTGCTACCTGGGAACCCTTTCTCGGATACTTAGACCTGAAACGTGCTCAATCCAAATCCAGCACCTCTCATGAAAACTGACTGGCACACTACCTTATAGGACTTTTTGATGACTACATACTCTGTAACACTACATTTTATATCTCCAACAGCAGAACTCACATGTATGGCAATTCATATTCTATTTACCTGTAAAGTGTGTATATTTTTATACAATGTTGCTTGTTTTTTCTGTTGTACTTAAAAATACTTAAAAGTATGAAAAAAAGAATAGAATAGACATGGAATTAGTGGTAGTATTTGTGTTGCTATTAATAATCAGCGGTCCTCAACCTTTTTATCCCCGCGGACGGGTCAACGCATGACAATTTTATTGCGGGCCGAGGTGGTGGTGGAGGGGACGATGTTTCGTAGGTTGTAACTCTGATAAAAGTTTTATTTGTGGAGAAATTTACAAAGCAATGCAGTGTTTTGGTGTTCTATGTTTGTCTAGAATAATAAGTCTTACGGAAATGTGTAAATTATATACTAGCTGAAGCTGATTGGTTAGTTCTTGTTATGTGACTCAAAGTGTGCTCTCAGGATTCATTCAACTGTGTGCGCCTAGTCTGGAAGGTGCGAGCTCGTCATGCCGCTTGTGCACACAAGCCACACACCTCTATTGGAAATAACAAACTTGTACGAACTCTAGAAAAGACGCAATATGCAATGACCATTAAAAGGCTGCCATCATTTGCAATCTCCATCAGTTGATCTTCTTGCACAGCCATGGTAGATTCACCTGATTTGTTGACAAATGGGTTGAGGATCTATTCCTTGGCAGTTCGCGGGTCGTTCAATGGGCCTTTTACCCTTGTCAAAGAAACTTTCCAAAGATGCCTGTTTTCTTACACATTTTGCTGCTTGGGGGGTAAATTTGGCCGCTCAAGTGACCGAGATGCAAGTGAGAAAATACAGTCATTTTTTAAAATAAAAGATTTTTTAATATAAAAGATCATTCAGACTCAGATAATAAATAAAACAGAAATAATTAATATTTTCTTGTGCGACCTGATACCAATTGATTCACAAACCACTGAAGCTAAATAATGTCTTTGGGGCAGAAATACACTCATAATAAAAAAATAAATTAAGCATTTTGATTATTAGGCATTTAAATAAAAACTAACTGGTTCTGTAAAAAACAAAACTAAACATCAACAAATAATCTTGATCTTTTGAATGCTGTAGAGACCTTCATTATCATGTCAAATCATGCCTGCACTGCCACAGGTGTCACTTCAAACCAGCGTGTGCTTCCATACCCATTACATATCTACCATTCTTCAGCATGCGAGTTAGGAAATTTGTTTAAGATTTAACACACGACTTCTGCATCCTGCTTGTCTGGCTAATTGTACAAGAGGTTTTTTATCCTAACGATATCAAAACAACAAAGTAATCCCTGTCTCGAAGGGAACTCCTCTTACTAGATTTATGAAGCACCACCACTATCATGTAGACCTGCCAGCTTGCTTACCACTTTGCCTCATTACACTTAACACTGATTAGATTAGCTTGAAAGGACAGGAGAAGCGCCTTCAGCCGCAGTACCTGCAGCCCTCCCTCTCTGTATCAGTGTGTGCCAGGCCCTCGGTTTGTTTATCCAGATTTATGGATGCGTTTTATCGCCCAGCTCCAGCCAGCTCTGTGATATGCAAATATATGCCCAGCTTTATTGTCTCAACTCACTGCTGTTAGCAGAGGTTTGTATTCAAATTCGGTGATCGAGGGTTGTAAACACAGCGAGCGGCGAACGCACTCTTTTCTCAGCGCCGACCAATTTATTTGCACGCATAGATTTTCCACAGCAGTCATTTAGAGTGAAATGTTGGTGCGCCACACTTGAATTACTTCTTGTTTGGCTCTTGGAAGGGAACACATGAACCGTTTGCGTAATTCATTTACGGGCGCTGTTTTATCCTCTGCCCCCCCACCCCCCACGCTTTGGCACTTGAAGCAAATGAGTTCACTGCAAAGCAGCCAGGGTCAAAACACTGACCTTTCTTCTTCAAATGCCTCACACGACCAACCAGTTCACGGTGATCATCCCAAATGCTCTGGTCACTTCTATTACTTGGATGCTCTTCCATTCACTCGTCAACCTCTGGCCTGTGATGTGGGGTGGCAGGGCGCATAAATGGCCCCATCCTGGCCGGTTTCACTTCTCTCCTCTGTCCTTTCCACTTTTGTCTTTCCCCCGTCTGTCCTTCCTCCTCTTTTCTCACTTATCTTCTCCGACCTGCCATCTCTCGCTCTCTTTTGTGCTCTTTTTAGCTCTCTGTCGGTCTCTCTCTCTCTCTTTTCAATTTCACCATTGTTTATTGTCCTGTGATGTGGGAAAGACAGGAAGCTGAATAAATTGGCCTATTGTTTAAGGGAGGATGAAGGGGGCTGAAGAGGCCTGTTAATGTAGAGGAGGATTATGGTGATGGCTGAGCTGTAGGAGAGGGAGAAACTCATCTGTGAAGATGCAATACTGCATTCATTTACCTGAGGGAGTGTGAAATGTCAGCAAAATCTTTCAATTGCCCCATTCTCTTTTTTTAATGCATATTTTTGGTCTTATTGTCAAGCATTTATTAGAGTTACATGATTAATTAAAGCAGATTTTTCATGCTTATTTGGTCAGTAATGTTGGTTCTGTGATCAGCTCAGATGGAGCAGCATTTACTACACTGAGCTGTAGTTCACTGACAATCTATGCAAAGATCACATACAAATTAAATGGTGTGGGTCTGAAATCGAAGATAGTCATTTTGTGATTTGACAGCTGCTTGCATCACTTCTCAATAATCAATGGTTCTCTGCTGCTGCTTCTGCTGCTACATCTGAAAGTATGTGCAAATACCAGATTTATTAACATTGATTTGCTCTAACATTTATTCATAATTCATTTGAGTGTGAAGTTGTTTGTTTATTAGTCATGTTAAATCAATAAGGCAGTTAAATTCTCTGTTTGATTTCTCATGACTCTTCCATGTGTCATATTGTGGCACCTATGGGAGGATATAATGAGCTGTGCTTCCCTGACAAGATAATCGCATCCTCTGCTAAATCGTTATTTCAGTTTTATTTCAATTTATCATGCAGCCTTATATTTATGATACTCAGAAGAAAAATAAGGGTTAGTCTATTTAATTGAAATGTGGTAACTTGCTTATCTCACACTTTTTCTTTTTTTTGATGACATCACTAGCTATGTTTCCATCCACCTATTTTTATGCGCATTTTGGATATGCGCATAAAAAACAGTTGATGGAAACACCATGACGCGCTTATGTTTTGAAAATGCGCATAAAAAAACGTATGCACGTAGCTAAGTAGAATAAACTTTTGTTCGATAAGAAAAGATGCGCATAAACTGATGAAAACACTTTCCCGAACAAATTCCAGTATGCGCATGATTTTGATATTAGAGATCATGTGATGATCGAAATGTATGTGAATGGACAACCCAGCAGGCTGATCACACTGTAAAGCATCTGAAATGTTGTTTTGGTCATTCTAAAACGTCTGAACCATTTCAGTATTAGTGTTATTATATTATTAATTACCTCCAGAATAGTCAAAAATGTCTATGCTCCGCATCTCACACCTTCAGATGCCACGTGTTCATTGCATGTCGTCATTTGTCTTCTGAGGCGCAAGTAATTTATTAAATGAAGAAAAGATTCATGCAGCTTCTCCTACCACAGTAAATTCCATTTTTACAGTTGATATTTGGTGCCAGTTAATCAGGAAGTGACTATTTTGTTCTCGTTGGAAGGAAACATTGCTTTATTCGCATATCTTTTATGTGATATTCCTGTTTTGCCCATAAATTTAATTCACATCTTTGGATGAAAACATAGCTCATTACACATTTTCAATTTTAAAAAAGGAAAATCATTTACCTGAATTTATCAAAAAATGCAATTTGTTCAATCCCATAATGCATTGCAGTGATGGGTGTTCACTCAATGTACACTCCACGGCTAGAGAATACCCATAATCAATGTACGGATTAGAAGATGTTGCCTAACCTCAGCCATCCATTTATCCATCCGTTTTCTAAACCATAATATCATACAGGTATAAAATTATTATTAAATGAATTACTTATATATGTGTGTGTAATTTGCATAAAAGAGATCAAGATAAATGTTTTCATTACTACTTGAACTGCCAGTTTGCATCAAGCATGAATTCTGCAATAGAGTGTTTAGGAAAGGCTGTACACTGTACCCATTAAAATTCGCGTAATAGTTTTTATTCACTCCTTTATGTAGGTAGAGAATTGTGAATGAGGGTATAAAGGGGACAATTTTGCAATTGCACAGCCAGCAATGACTAAAAAACCAAGGGCAAAACTTTTCCATCTATGGCATGTAAACATACCCTCAGGCCACACAGGATCATGGAATCAGAGATGGATCTTTTCTTACATATTGTCACACATTCCTGGCAAAAAGTGGCAAATTTGTGATTTGGATGGAAGCAATTGCTAGGAAAGGACAGGGTTTGTGTGAACAAAATGCCTGGAGAAGTCCAGGTATGTCACCAGAGAAAGTCATTTCACCAGAATTGAAAATGTATTAGGTAAAAATGAAGCCATATGCCAGGATGCATCATTCACAACAAGATCAATAGCATGCATTTAGAAAATAGATTTTCATTTCATGCTGATTTCAAACATCATTAGGCATCATTTTAGCACATTTCAAACACTGCAAGCTTTATAACCAAGAAAGATTTCTTGTTTTTCAGAACACACTAGATAAAAAAAATCTGTTTCTGACTTCATTTCACTCCTTCCATGATTCCCAATTCATGCTAAAAAGCTCAGTTTTTCCCCCTCATTAAATTTCTTGTTTTCCCTGAAAGTATGAGTTGTGCTAGCGAATTGGGCTGCAAGCTGCGCAAGTTCGCTTCAGTGTGATTCTCCGCTTAATTGGAGAGCGACAGAATGGGTTCAGTTTTTGGGGAGGGGTCATTTTCAGGTCATATCCATGTTTACTTCATGAAAACGGTCCTTCCAGTTTGTCTGATTGATGAGAAATGACTGTGGCGGAAAACTAGCTGCTCCAGTTCGTGGGTTTCGGGGAGTAACTGTACATATTGTGTTTCCGCTCAAAGCCTGTATTTCCAGATCTCTCCACGGCCTCCAACTCCAACAAAGCACCATCATTCGTTTACACCTGATTGAAGACGAGATAATTATTGTGTTCGTGGAGTTGGTTTTCCTTTTCGGAGGTATTAACTCAACAATTAGTGTCTTTTGAAGGAATGTATCAACAACGAAGAAATGTTGCCTGCTACATTTTTAGCTCACTTTGCAATATGAAAACAAAGACTCATCTCAATTTACCCTAGACAGATGGGATGAGTTTGAGATGGACCTCACAGACAGTAACAAAACCTAGACACCTTGTGACCAGCAGCCTGACAGAGCAGTAGTGAAACTGATCTCAGAGTCTGTGTGGATGTTCGTTCAAACCATCCAGGGCGTTGTTAACAGGTGGAAGCTCTAAAGAGAAGCTAATTAGAGTTCTTTGTGATTCCCCTTAGCATGGCGCCATTACCTGGCTTTGAAACCAGCCTGACTAGAGGCAGTGGCACATCAGCAAAGCACTACAAAACCTGCAGAAAACCTTGAACTCGCAGTCAGCTGATCATGATTTTGGATGTTTCAATATCTATTTCATTAGTTACTACACAAAGTAATTTTTTAAAATTATTAACTAGAGGTTGCCGTGTGAAAATATTTACAAAGAAGCGCTTATAGAAGAGTTTTAATTTGGGTTTGTAAATGAAGCATGTGGACTTGATGACAATTACCTGCATTCGCTGTTTGAATCCGATGTCTCTCTTCGTTTATTCTACCTGTGGTGTTTCATTTATATTTAATGCGTCTCGCCGTGTCAAGCAACCCTATCATTTTTCGAGCACAATGACTCATTTTACTACCTACCCTGCTGTTGCAGCTTGGGCTTGTGAAAAATGACTTGTGAATGGTTCCCACTGTTTATTGTGCTGTCGTTTTCATCCCAGGGGAGCTCGATGAAGTGGGTTATCTCTTTGTCAAGGATGCATGGATAGACAAATGCCTGGCATTCATTAGCAGCTGCCTAAGCTATATTTACCTCTCCTAAAGACAATGCGTAAATGTCTACAGCATGTGTCTTGAGCCTTTTAAAAAGCACATCATGCTTTTGAAGGATGGTATTTTTGTTTGCGCATGTTAAAGGCGTTACAAGCTGTGAACGGTGAGAAGGATTTGAGCCGTTGCTCTTCAGATAAGGGTCATTTTCTTTGAACAGTTCGAAAGATAGACACTTAAAGATTTTCCTGATGAAAACAAGATTGAAAAGTGTATTAAGTTACGAGGTTCCTCTTTGACCTAATAAAAATAAATTGGATTTGGATTGAATGGCTTGGCAAAGTGACTCTAAAAGTCTTAATAATAAGCTCCAACACTGATTGATCATGGCAAATGATTTTCATTTGTTCTTCATCAAAGGCTCTTCAAGACTAAATTTGATTTTTGGCAATAGGTGAAATAATTGTTTAAATTTGACACATGTTGGTCAAATATTGAGGTTTAATCTCTGTGTAAATGAAGTCATGTAAACCAAAAGGCAAAGTGCATAAAAAGTTGGTCACACTTTATTTTGATGGTCCGTTTGTTGAATATAAGTTACATTGCATCTACATGCCAACTAATTCTCATTAGATTATAAGTAGACTGTTAGGTTGGGGTTAGGGTTAGTGTAAGTTCACATGTACTTGCAAAGTTTCTTATAGTCAGTTAGTTGAAGGAGCAGTATCAACAGATATTATGCTGACAGTCTACTAATACTCAAATGGACCATCAAAATAAAGTGTTACCAAAAAGTTTCCCATCATTGGCTTTGGCATGTAAACGACCCCTCAGATTAAACCATGTCACTCTGAGTATGTTTACATGCACACCAATGATCCGATTTTAAACGATTAAGACAATACTCTGATTAAGAGTCTATATCGTAAACAGCCATTTTTGAGTAATTTAATCTGATTAAGGTCCTAATCAAACTAAACAGAAATCAAATTAAGACATGTGATATTGATTTCAATAACATTTATTGAAGTGCAGTACAGACATGTAAATACCTTAATCAAACTGTTGCCGTCATGTAGGATTTTCGCCACGTTTTGCAACAGGATAGTCTATACACACTTGGCTGTTTGACACCATTCTCTGCACCTACCTAGACCTGCATCCCAAAATGCATCGCACACCTATAAATCCATTACGTTTTTACTAAAATGAAATATGCCTATAAACTACTGTTAATTGCAACATGTTAAATTATTAACTATTCATGAAAAAATAATAGACTAATAAAATAATTGTACCAATAGACTGTAAAAACAGGTCGCACCGCATCTGTATTTATTTTTGCTGTTGTGACGCAAGCCCGTTGATTACTCATGCCCCCCAAGGATCATTTACCTCCTCATGTGTTGTGGCTGCCGTAGGCTGTGCATAATATACAGTATGGGAGTGCACGTGTGTCTTCCTCTGCTTGTAAACTCATAAACAAATCCCTGTGATCGATTCATAGGATCAACAGATGGAAATACTAACAGATAGAAGTATAGTACAAGTAAACAAATATTACTTTTTTGCAACAATAGAAATGTGACAATTTTAAAGAAATATAATAAAGGTAAAGCAAAAGAAAGAAAATGAGAAAGAAAAAGGAACAAAAAATAAATGAGGGCACATGAAAAAAGAATACAAATAATGCAGAATATCAAATGAAGCACATGTTTTATAAGTTTTAATAGATTTTTTGCTATGAGACTCCATGAGGGTTTTTAAGTACAGTTCCAATTCTCATTTAAAAAATACAAAAATTGGCTTACATTGAGCATATTTGCATTTATGTATAAAAAACAAAAAGTTGAATTAAGGAATTGTTTTTCTTTAATATAAAACCCCAAAAAATATGTTTACAGTTTAAAGAAAAATCACCTCAAACCTTTTGGACAATTAGATAATTAACATCAGACCAGACAGATTTAACAGTCATTGCATGCGATTATTGGCCGATATCGATCTTCAGCCAATCGATCGGAGCATCCCTAGTTTCTATTCATTCCCTTGGGTAAACAGTCCTCTATGTTTTCAAGCCGTTTTGCAATTTCTCGATAGACACAGATCTTTTTTTTAAATGTTGATTGAAAAGCATCAGTTGAAATGGCAGAACAAAGAACAGCAACTGCAAACACAAAGCCTCTGAATCTGCAACAGGTGTGTGACAGACTGTGGTATTAAGCATGGGTAGGAATTTGCTTTGTGTATTTTTGGAGATTCCACTCTTAATACAGCTTCTTTAGATTCCTGCTGGAGAATGTTGTGTTATACATTTGGCCTTAAGGATGCCCTCCTAATTAGTGGTGCAAGGATCATTGAAATTTAATGGCAATTCCAATATTTTAACAATAAGATTGAATTCAACCACATTTCAGACAATTAGAGATCAAAGAATTAAGAAGAAAATCGGTATTAAGAACAATTGATGAATGATTAGTGCACCCCTACCCATTGTTCCAATGCCATGCTAATCCAGTCTACAGCTAAACACGGTTCTCCATGCATGCCTCTCTCTGAGCTCCCTGTGGCCTGTTGCCAGTCTTCAGAGAGCTCTTCAGGAGACCGTTTCCTCAGCATTGGACATGCTTGTTTGTCTGGGCAGGCCGTACCTAAATCTCATTCTTCCAGCCTGTCCTTCAATTGGGCATGTGTTTACAGATAAGGCCAGATCCTATTATGCTGCTGGGAGTTTGCAATGGCAAAGGTGCAGTTTAGTCGGAAGTGCTAAATTGGCAAACACAGCGAAACGTACAGCTACTGTATGAAATTGTTGGGGAGCTGCTGTGGAGGGTCTTAACTGTGTCATTTGTGCGAGACTCGGATGTGTGTGTGGATGCATATCAAGCGACATGTTGCTCCCTGCGGGCCGATCGATACCTGGCTTTGGTCCTGTGTTTATGCTTGGCTGCAGTACGGCAGGCTGTTTTTGCTCAATATACTTCAATAAAAGTTTGACTCTTGACTCCCAGGTGGTGCACTTGTGTTGAGGGACAATCCCTATGGTAATTATGGGCTGCTGGTTGCTTGCTGCTTTTACAGGAATACTTCTGATGGCATTCAATTGAGTGCAACACGGCATTCAATGTTGATTTTGTGTCATTGAAGCAAAAGGTTTTTTTAATTGAGGGTTTGGATACAAGTCAACGGACACTCAGAGAAGATCATTCTGCCATTTGTATGAATGCAAGCAATCTATAGATTGAGCTTGTTGTTATCTCTTATAGTGTGAGGCTGTGGTTTAATGATGAGCTTGGGTTGGAGTGTTTCTGTTGGCTGCTACTAGGTCAGGGTGATCAATGCATCTCCTAGTTGCTTGATAATTTAGACAGTACAAAAATCTAGCACATTCATCCACACAATAGAGGCTTTGTGTGTATGTTTGTGTCATATTTCCTTCAGTAAACAGAAAATCGAGGGCACTGAGCTGGGAATGCCACTGCAATTAGTGCAGAGTGCCATGGGTCCCTGTTGTTCGACTCTGTTTTGGTTTGTTTTACCTCAGAGTGTCACAACTTGTAGTCTTCAACGACTGCACAAACACAGTAGACCTCACCTGCCACAACTGTTGTCTGACCCAGAACACTATAGGCTAAATTTTCTAACATTCCACTCTTGTTTTAAACATTGAATATTTTGATTCTTAAAGAGTATAATAGTTTGTGGGTGTCATTTAAAAGCTTCGAGCTCCAAGTAAGACATGTTTTATAGTTCCTTTTTTTTTAATGATGACAAAAACACTTCTAGTTAGATTTTTTTTAGGTGCTAGTTTTATATATTACACAATATTAATGGTGGTAGTGATTCTCATGCTAAGTTTAAAAGGATTACACCACACACAAGGCACTTTGACAAATGAGGGTCTATGTTGATAATAGCGAAAATGTCTTGTATGGTCTGTTATCTCTAACAGGTCAACTTTGTCATGATATTTTATCCAAGCATATTTAAAAAAAATCCTACACTAGCGTCATTTTTGCCATAAATTAATGTACACACTGCTACATTTAGAGCACGTTGTGTTAGTTTGTTTATTGTTTAGATATCTTTGGTCTTGTGCGATTTAATTGAAATCGTATCAAAAACGCGCTTGGATATGTGCGATTTCTAAATCGCCTTGCAGCATGATTTTCATGCAGTATGCTGTTTGAACCAATCATGCGTGCCTAAACAGAACGCAAGAACAGGAGACTGAATAGCCTCCATATACAGGGATAATGAGTTGAGCACAGGAGGATTTGGTGCAAAAAAGTCAACATCTGTGATATGGGATTAAGTTACTTTGGATACAGGAAGGCTGATGTATGGAAGGAAAGCGTGGTAAGTGTGGAAAGCAAATTGCTTCCTTCAGCAATTTCAACGTGCTTTGCGGTCTCTCCTTTGTCGTTGCTCAGTGACCATTAACCGTTTTCATAGAGGATGACAACCCAACAAAACATTGCTGCAGTTTAAATACAAGGTTTATGTATGAAGAGAATTAAAAAGCACTTGGTGTTCAGGTGTCTTGTTTGTCTGAGGTAACCAAAATGTGTATATTCTATACACAGTATGACGCTGATCGGTCCGTTCTTGTTACAGGACTCGAGGTGCGGCATTCTGAAAAGTTACATTTAAAGTTTGTCTGAAAAGAGATGTTTTCAGCTGGGTGCACCTGGAATATGTGTGCGTGCTGCTCTCAATATGTGCATACAATCCACACGCCTCCATTGTAAATAATGGACCTAATAATAAGAAGAATAATGGATAGTGGTTGCCTCAAAAGACGCGATATGTGAACAGCCTATTTCACGGCAGCTTCACAAAGAGCTCTATGATCTATCTATGCATGACAAAACAAATCTGTGAACGCACACGCAACAACTTCTGATATTTGATCAAGCAAAACATTGGAGCCTAGCTTGAGTTTGATGGCACGTGTGCTCACATAAACACTTACACACACACACACACACACATTTGTGTTGCCATACTGTAGATCTGTTCTAGAGACAATTTGTTTCAGCTTTATTAGGTGATTTTTATTTTATGTCTGTTTTAGAGACATGTTACAGGTCTTTGATAAAGATCTAATTGTTTTATTAAAAAAAATGTTTCAGATTCACACTGTAAACACAGATTCAGTCTGTCTGTGAAAAAATCGTGAATATTGTTCAAGAAAATCATGATAGGTTACTTTTGCCCATATCACACAGCCCTACCATGGTCCATGCTGCACTCATTTTTCAGTCAAATCGCACAATTTTTTTTAACTGGACGCACAGTAGGTCTTTTCAATGATCTTGGTCCACTTGTTTGGTGTACACCATGGTTCGGATGGTTTCAAATGGTTCAAATCTACCCTATTAAACCAAAAGTTAGTGCAAAGTGTTTATTTCTGTTCAATTTAAAGCACAATTTAGGTGCTAAAATACTCATTGCAGGTTTTTATTTTCTTTTTGTACAATTGCTTTGTTGTCTGGGAGATCAGAACTTACACTGTTCTATTATAGTAGCATGCACTATTGGATTTCATATGGCTTTGGATCACGTGGTTACCAGTCACCTGGAAAAAAACACCAGCTTTATTCTGAAAAGAAAACCTTAAGCCATTAGTGCTTTGATTCGGAAAACTGTATATAAATGGATTTACAGGAGCACTCTAGTATATTATGCTGTTACCACTGACCCATACCATCCTGTAATTTTTCTAATGGGCAAAGATGGTGACCTGTATTATTTATCCAAAATGAGGTACATATGAAAGAGTAACAAATTGTCCTCTGAAGATGGTGCTCATTAGGGATCAATATCGCTGTTTCAACAACTTCTAAGATGGGATTCATTATGGGCTCACAGAGGGACCTTTATAAACATTGTGCTTGAAGCTACAAGTCCAAGTATTGATTTTGGAGAATGGCTTTGTGTATGCCTGTACAGAACAGACTTATACGCGTGAGCTTATTTTTTGTTCTCGTTCGACTCCAGGTTGGCCTATTGTCCCTGCATCTCAAGTTGGAGCCAGAAATCCAATCATGCTTTCCTGAGGTTTTCTCCCGTCACGTCAGGTTATTCATCCCTATATGAGGATTAGAGGCCTGCTCATGTTTATTTCAGTCCACCTCAGAGCACCTGACCTCTATGTGGCCTCAGATTATATATAGCATACCTACAGAAGCAGGGATGCAGTTCTGTCAAAGCAACAGCCGCGTGAATTGTAATCAATGGCTGAGATATTGATTGCGCTCTTAATTGGCTCCTTTCCAAACTGCGGGTCTTGTCACAAAACGTCGAGGCAAGAAAGCAAATCGATAAATGATTCCTTAGATTTGCTGTTGGTGAAAAGCAGTATTGAGGCATTAAGCAACAGTTCAGTAGGCACAGATGAACTGTAGATGCCCGTGACACTTCACAACTCTCGCTGGCTTTTTCTTGAATGACATCCCTGAATAGCAAATTCTGTCAGTAGATTTATTTATGAAGACAGACCTTACTATATATCAATGTCACCTGACCCTCAGATTAGACCCTTATTTATCAGGGGTCGCTACAATGGAATGAACCACCAACTATTCTGTTATATGTTTTTATGCAGTGGATGCCCTTCCAGTCGCAACAGAGTACTCGGAAACACCCATGCGCTTTCACATTTACACACGCTCTCATACACTATGGCCAATTTTGTTTACCCAATTCACCTATATTCGGGTGGCACAGTGGGTAGCGCTGTCACCTCACACCAAGAAGGTCACTGGTTTTAGCCCCGGCTGGATCAGTTGACATTTATGTGTGGTGTTTTCATGTTCTCCCTATGTTTTCGTGGGTTTCCTCTGGATGCTCCAGTTTCCCCTACAAGTCCAAAGACATGTGCTAGGTGAATTGGGTAAGCTAAAGTGTCCATAGTGTATGTCCTGGTCCTCCAGGTTGAGTGTTGGGCTAACGACCCACCTCGTAAAAATTAGATGTTACAAAACGCCAACATGGTGCGGCTAAATATCAACTTCGATATAATCGGACCTGGGTGTAAGTAAGTACAGGAAGTAATTCACTTATATCACATGTCTTTAGACTGTGGGGCAAACCCACATGATCATGGGGAGAACATGCAAACTCCACACAGAAATGCCAACTGACCCAGCCAGAAATCTTTGGTCTGTGCTGCACTCATTTTTCAGTCAAATCACACTATTTTTAAGTGGACGAAGATCTTTTTATCGATCTTGGTCCACTTGTTTGGTGTACACCATGGCTCTTGTGGTTGCAAATGGTTCTGATGTACCCTATTAAACCAAAGCTAAGGGTGAACATTCAGTACCCTGAAGTTTTGTTTGCGAAAGTGCAAAGTGTTTATTTCTGTACAATTACTATTTAAGTTCCAAAATACCCATTGCAGGTTTTTATTTTCTTTTTGTACATTTGCTTTGTGGTCTGGGAGATCAGAACTTACAGGTTTCTATTATAGTAGCACGCACTATTGGATTTCAAATGACTTTGAATCATTGCATGTCTTTGGACTGTGCGGTAACCGAAGCACCTGGAGGAAACCCACAAGAACATGGGGAGAATATGCACAAAGGCCAACTGGCCCAGCCAGGACTCAGACCAGTGACCTTCTTGCTGTGAGGTGACAGTGCTAACCACTGAGCCACCGTGTTTATATATACATAGGTGGACAGATAGGTAGGGTTGGTTCAGTTATGATCATCAGATAATTCAGTTCAGTTCGATCATCACAATTGATTGACAATGCATGTCAACCACACGGTTTAATTTGACTTCACATCAATACATTTTTGTCTTTTAATACATGCAGGCTTAGAGAAACGGAACCTTTAAATTTTACCTGCTCAAAGAAAATGCATTTCTGCAAAGTATCTAACAAAACTCAAGTACGGGCACAGAAGTAAAATTAAATAAATAGCAAAAAATAGCTCTCATCCTCTGTCTGAAGAGTTTAAACTACTTCTTTTTGGTCGAAGGTTTCAGATGTAGGACAAAACGTTACAGGAATAGCTTTGTTCCATCATCAATTGTTGGTCTGAATAAATTGTAATATTTTATAAAGTGCTTTTTTTATATGTACTTTGTATGTACATTTCTTTTTTATATGTGGGTATGTGTATATGTGTGATTTGATTGTATCTAATGCCAAACTTTGCTGCAAAAAGACTTCACCTACGGGTACCAATAAAGTCAACTGAACTGAACTGAAAATGCATAACACTGAAAAAAAAAAAAAGTGAGGCACCAGCCTTTTCCTGCTTGCTTTTTGAGCTTTGTCGAGTGTGAGTTCTCAAACACCCATGATTGGTGACACCTCATAGACGGATTCTATGATTGACATGGTAGATCCACAAGTATTGCTGCAACATCCAAAAGAGGAGAGGAAACGTTACCTCATGCAGATGCCACCAGATCTACATTGAGAGAGAGAGGCAGAGTTGGAGCTTTCTATTCCTATCTAGCATTGAAAGTAGGTCTTGGGTTCTACTGTACCTTCAGTGTGAGTGAAAGACTGTCCCAGCAAACACACAAGTGGTGAATTGTGCACATGACAGCTAGGGTTGGGCCGATAGACGATGCCATCATCCATCGCGATAACCGATAGACCCCATGATGCTGAGCCGGCATCACGATGCCCCGCCCCCGTCACAAATCCGCTCACGAAACACAAACACACTTAGGCCCCCTTTACACTAATAGGTCTTCGTTTTAAAATGGCATTTTAGAACGAAAACTATCCACATCTACTCTGGCGTTTCACCTAGAATTTTTGAACAGCCCTCCATCCACACTACCGCTGAAAACACACATCATGTGAGCACACACACTGTCATGCGTTCGAGACAGCGGGTCCAGGCAGTCAGTGGGTCAGTACACTGCTTTAATCTTTCGCTTTCACGCTTGTACTTAGTAATTTTAGCGAAAACCTCAGATACTGTTGGTTGGTTCCTGTTTGTTGTGCACCTTTTTTTATCAACAAAGTTTGTTGACGCCATTATTACGACACAGATCACTCTGCCTATTCATGCTAGAGTCCTGCGGAAAGTGATTGACAGGTGGTAATTTGTGTGTAACTTATCTTTATTTATTTATGATTTGGTTATGGGTAAAACAAGACCATGTGGGTCAGGTAGTTGAAACGGTAGGTTACAAATAATTAATTCGTTATTAATTAATTAATTATTCAAAAATTATTTATTCACCGCCACCTATAATGACGATGCCATCGTCCATCGCAGTGTTTCAACTTGGACATCTCACGATGCCAAATTGGTTGACATCGCCCAACCCTAATGTCAGCTTTTCAAGTACTGTAGTTAGAGCATTTTAATTACTCTGACTTCCATCTCACCATAATATGGCACAGTGACATAGCACATTTGATGTCAGTACATTATAATGGGTTATGTCTGCATCACGATAAATCAAATTAATTTTGGCACCTCTAATGATTTGCTGTGGAGCTCTCCATCTGTCTTTTCGACTCTTGTTTCTGCATGTATATCTTCTACAGTCATAGCATGCTCCATAATAAATGTAGCAGGTCATTCAATTACTATGATGACTGAAGATTAGGTCGAGACTGATAAAAGAATATGAAACATTCACGGTTTATCAGGCTGGACAAAGACACTGACAAGAGCCTTTTTGATGGCAGTTTGCTAATTATTATGACCGTGATGAATATGGAGCAGCAAAGGTTTGCTTTAAAGCTGATAGGCACGAGGCTTTGAGGAATTGAAGGGTTTTCTTTTCTGACATCCTTTGAGCTATGGACAGGGACCAGCTGAAAGATGAAGAGGTTGAAGGTACAGCGGGCAACAGGTGCCGGGTTGCCACAGCAACAGCCTGGCTTGAAGGCGTCAGCGACTTCGGCGGATGTTTGAACACTCCCTCACAGCAGGGACACAAGTGTTTTACAGTTGGCACAGTCAGGCCGGGCTTTGCATTATCCCTGTCTCAAAGGAGAAAATGCCAGCCAGCACTGCAGTCAATCCTGCTGCTCACTTGCAGAGGGAACGGCAGGACAAGAGGCTGCCAGGCAAGCTAGTCACTCATGACTGCTCAGGTCCTGCCCTCGGCCCCCGTAGGAGATATTGGATGGCTGGTGTCTCTGTTTATTATCCCTCCGTAGAGTATCCATAGGCACCTGCTGAGTGAACAGTATTGATGCCAGCTCCGCAGAGGGGCGGATACGCCGTTCTCGCCCTTGATGGCTGGTCAATGGGTCTTAGATCTTCATCCTGACATTTCCATCATTGGCTCTATTGATCTTGGATGAGGGCCGGCTCTCTTTGGTAGATAGACAACCTATGCTGGGCTGTTTGTACGGGGTGAGAGATTGGAGTACAAAAAATAGGATTTTTTTTTTTTTTTTACTAAAAACAGCAACGGAGTTTACTGTACCATTGCTTTCTAGAGGAAACCTTTTTATTTTTTTTTTATTTCATTAGTCAGTGCTTTTGGTCACTCTGTGCAGGACTGTGGATTTTACAAACATTTAACTATTGAAAAGCATTAAAAAGAGCTTATGAACTAATCATTGAATCTTTGCTGGATCCTCAAACTGTCAGAAAAACCACATTGCTGAAGGATTGGGCATATTTGAGAATGCTTCAACTTTATGCAAATGCATAGAGCGACTTTTGAGAGAGACCGCAAATAGGAGCACCAGTAGAACTCATGGGATCCTCTCAGCTCCTGCACCATCCGGTTGTATTTTACGGATAAAAAGCCAAAATGACAGAGCACACATTTTTGTCTTGTTTATTTTTGTAGTTAAACATGTATTTTTCCCTTCACAATGTTTATTTCCAGCGGCAGGAAAACTCATTAGCTGTTACAATATATCGTACAAAAACCTTACTTCTATCACCATTCAGGACGAAAGGCAGATACTAATTTGCTGATTGAGAAAAATGAAGCTTTAGGGGCCAAAACGTGCCTTTACGTTCCAAAAAAAACGCGAGCACATCTCACTGCCTTTGTTTGTAGGCAAGAAAAAAAGAAGCGGGTGCGCTTTTTATGTCGCTAAGCAAAGACCGAATCAGCTGGGTATTGTGCGAGAGTGTTGCTGTTGATATTTAATAATATTCTGAAATTCAAGATTTGTAAGTCATACAGCACCAGATAACTCAAAACAGCAACCACAAGTCTCTCCTCTTTCTTTAAAAGTCTCCATAGTTGTCTTGACAACACAAAAACTGCAGGCACCTCAATGGAAACTCTGCCTTCAACGGCGGGCGCACGACTGCAAAAACGGGAGGTGCAGCAGGTGGTTAATGCGAGGAGCGCAGGGCACATAAGCAGTGTGCAAAATCAATGAACATGATTTCTGCTGGAGCCCTGTAGGATATAATGAACACCACAACTCCCACGATTCCAAACTCGGTGTCATCAAACTACATCTTTGTTTGTTATGAATATGCACCCTCTAGTGGCGAAAAATGCACATTATGCTTTTAAAACTGGTTACTTTCCTTTAAGACACAAAATTGTTTCCAGTTATGCACTGTTTTGAACTGTGCATCTCTTTGAAATGAGCCGCGACTCCAGAGTAAATGCTAACATTGCTGTTTTTAATTATTTGACAATACAGGGCGGTGGCTCACTGGGTAGCGTTGTCGCCTCACAACAAGAAGGTCGCTGGTTTGAGCTGGGTCAGTTGGCATTTCTGTGTGGAGTTTGCATGTTTTTCCCAGGTTCGTGTGGGTTTCCTCCAGGTGCTCCGCTTTCCCCCACAGTCCAAAAACATGCGGTACATGTGAATTAAATAAACTAAATTGTCCGTAGTGTATGTGTGTGTGAATGAGAGTGTATGGATTGTTTCCCAGTGGGTTGCAGTTGGAAGGACATCCGCTGTGTAAAACATATGCTGGATAAAATGGCGGTTCATTCTTCTGTGACGACCCTTGATTTATGAAGGGACTAAGAAAATGAATGAATGAACAATACAGGGTTTTTCTTATGTCCTGAAAATTAGTGGTTCACACATGCAAGGTTTCCATCTGATTGTTTCCCTTTTCCTGCCTGTGTGATCTTTACTCACAGGTAATAAATGGATATAAATGGGCCCTTAAACACTTGTAAAGTACCAGGGAGAGCTTGTAAAAGCATGCTCAAATTGTGTAATGCACTTCTTACATATTGTGTAAGACTTATTAAGGCCCTTACACATGTTTTTTTTTTTCTTCCACCCCCTATTGTTTGCTCTTTAGACACATAACATATGCCCTGATCTGTTTAGCTAAGGAGCTTTGGAGTCTCAGGCTAATTGGCAGCAGGCTTATGGCAGCACGAGCCATAATGGGTGAACGAGTCCAGTATGCTGCCTTCAAAAGAAGGGGGGAACATGGAGTTCAGGTGGCCCTCGGTGTGAATTAAAGAGGGTTTAAGGGGATGAAAAGTCGTTTTTGGTCTGTTTAAAGGATTAAGGACAAGTGGTTGATGGCCTGGTTTTTTATGTGATGTTCTTTAATTAAAATGTGATGAACCATCTAATTAATTGGTATTTAGTTTTATTTATTTATTCATTCATTTATTTATTCATTTATTTTTACATATTTTTATTTATTTATTTGTTCATTTATTTATTCATTATTTATTTTTTCCATTTTTTAAAATTTATTTATTCATTCATTTATTTTTATTTATTTTTAAATATTTGTATTTATTTGTATTTATTTTTACATATTTGTATTTATTTATTTATTTTTACATATTTAAATTTTTTTTTCTGATTTGTACATATTTTTATTTATTTATTCATTTTATTTATTCATTTATTTATTTTTGTACATATTTTTATTTATTTATTTGTAATTATTTTTTACTTATTTTTGTTTAATTAGTTATTTGTTCATTTATTTGTTTTACTTTTTTAACATATTTTAATTTATTTATTTATTCATTCATTTTTTAAACATATTTTTATTTATTTATTTTTACATATTTTTATTTAGTTATTTATTCGTTTATTTATATATTTTTTTACATATTTTTATTCATTTATTTATTTTTATTTATTTGTACATATTTTTATTTATTCATTTTATTTATTTATTTTTAGTTTTTTACATATTTTTTATTTATTTTTATTTATTTGTACATATTTTTATTTATTCATTTAATTAATTTATTTTTTTTTTTTACATTTTTTTTCTTTATTTATTTATGATTTTCTTTATATTTATTTATGTTTATAATTTTATTTATAAGTTTTATTATTTATTATTCACTTTATTATTAATACTATTATTTATTGTCATGTTAGAATAAAAAAAAATAAGTTAAAATAAGTAAAAGGAGTTTAATAAAGAGTCTTTTATCAAGTAGTTTATTAGTTTTGAAATGTTCAAGCAATTAATGCAATATTTATGTTTTTAAATGAGTGTGTAAATGACAAGAAGACGGTATTAGTCTTTGTATTATAAGAATATTCATAATATGGAAAAGACATTACATCGAAAACCAATGTCATAATGTTATGGCTTTATTCAGAAGTTTTGAATTCATGCACAGAGTAGTCTTTTTTTCTCATTATGTCAGTGGATCTCGGTCTTGCATGATTATTATTAAGTGTGGCACTAGCACATTGTCATAGCAAACTGTGTGTTTTGTTTGGGATAATTCATAGAGAGTCTGAATTGCATTCGAGACCCAAAAAGTGTAATACAGACTTAACCCTTTTCCCAGACTTGCACATTGGTGGCAGCGTCTGTAAGACTATCCGTGATGAGAAAAGCATATTACAGATGCATCAAGTTCTCTCAAAAGACTTTTATTTATTTATTTTTGCTATTGGGTTGAAGCCAATTTCCGACTGGATTATATTAATCCTGCTGGAAGTGTTTTTAGGTAATGGGAAATTGGGAAGCTGCAATCTGGCCAATATTTTGTGGTTCAGTGGGTTCACAGTGAGCACAGTTTGGGAAAGAGCCGGTTTGATGAAACCAAACACCCCAGGGTTTCATAATGAACAATGATGAGCAGTTTGGTGTGCGTGTTGTGCAACTTTCCTCCCGTTAGCACCTGTTTATAGAGATCATAATTGTGATGTTATTCTGGCTCATCATCACAGGAAACATTCACATTAGCAGGCTTAACTCATGTGTGTGACTCTGTGGTCCTCAAACTCAGGGCTGAAAATGTGGTAATGGATAAAGTATTCCTTTTGAACTGTGCTTTATGAGTAAATTGATCTTTTTTTATTCAATTTAAATTGATTTATTTTTATTTTCACTTCTCCAATCCCATAAAAATTCAAGTAAAATAGATCTTAAAACAACATTTAAGATGCAGCACGGTAGCGCAGTGGGTAGCACAATTGCCTCATAGCAAGAAGATCGCTGGATTGAGCCCCAGCTGGGTCAGTTGGCATTTCTGTGGGGAATTGGCATGTTCTCCCCGTCTTTGCGTGGGTTTCCCTTCGGGTGCTCTGGTTTCCCCAACAGTCCAAAGACATGCGGTATAGGTGAATTGAATAGGCTAAATCGGCCGTAGTGAATGAGTGTGTGGGTGTTTCCCAGTGTTGGGTTGCTGGATAAGTTGATGATTCATTCCACTGTGGCGACCCCAGATTAATAAATGGTCTAAGCCAAAGAAAAAATGAATGAATGAATGAACAACATTAAGAAACATAAATAAATACAGGCATTCAGTGTACTCTGAAAAAAATTATTCGAAGATGATTCCTTGGATTTACTTGTTATTATTTCTATTATTATTTTTATTGTTACTATTATTCATTTATTATTGTTGCTTTTATATTTGTTTTTGTTATTATTGTTATTGTTATTATTATTATTATTATTATTATTATTATTATCATCATTATTATTATTGTTATTATTAGTAGTAGTAGTAGTAGTACTACTATTATTATTACTATTATTACCATTGTTGTTTATTATTACTATTATTATTATTATTGGTTTTATTGATGCTTTATTATTATTATTATTATTATTATTATTATTATTATTATTATTATTATTACTATTATTATTACTATTCTTGTTTTTATTATTTTTTATTATTATTACTATTATTATTATTATTATTATTGTTATTATTATTGTTACTATTATGTTATTGTTGTTTTTATTATTATTATTAGTAGTAGTAGTAGTAGTAGGAGTAGTAGTAGTAGCAGCAGCATTGAAAAAAGAGGAGAAATTAAAGTGTGGTATTTCTGCACTTTTAAATTGATGCTTCACTTTATAGACTGACTTTAATTTTGAACACTGCGAGTTAAATTCAATTAATTGAAGTGGTGCGTATTCATTGCGGGTCCCCATTGAGTCATTGTGAGGTCAGCGGATGTTTGCCAGAAGGGCTGGGATTGACTGAGAAACCACCTGAATCTCTCAGCTCCTTGACAGATCAATGCTGTAATCTTCCTTCTGACAGCCTGCAGTGCCCGATCCAGCCTTTATTAAAACTGCCACCGAGGCTCATTGTGTGCTAGTGAGGCTGGCAACGACTCCCCAAACACACAAATGCAAACACCATTACGTATTAGCTGCTGAGAATTGAGCCGTGTCTGCGTCACCACTGAAGAATCAAGTTATTGATTGATGGCTCACCGGTTTCTGAGCTGATTAGCAGTTCATTGTCATTTGTTATAATTGAGACCTTTCTCTGAAAGCTCAAACACCCACTGCCAATGTAACAGACTCTCTCTGGGTGGTCAAGACATCTGAGAGGACCATCACTAGGTAACATTAGATGCTTGTGAGGTTTTTAGGTATTGAACCTGGTTGTTAAGAGGGAAGTAAAACTCAGTTGTGAGAACAGGATTGTGAACTTTTAGAAATTTGAGATCTGTATTTTTGTCAATTAAGCCTGAATGCTATATTGTGTGTGTATTGTTGATTGCCTTAGTTGTATGATATAAGAAGAGATACAGTATGATCATGTGTTGTACCTCCTAAAGTGGGAGTTATCCAAGCGATGGCTCACAAAATACGAATAAAAATTTGTAACAGAAACAAGATTTGTAACAAAAAAACAATGTTTTACGTAAGGAAAAAGTAAGGAAAAAGTTTTCAAATTTGTGCTTTAACAACTGGAAAAAATGAATATGATGCGTAACAAAGTAAAGTAATATTTATGCTTGGGAAAAAAAACCCAGACAAATTAAAATAATTTGTAAATGCGTAAGAAAAATAAATGTTGATTTATGCTCAAAATCAAAAATGGTTAATAAAATAGATAAATAAAGGACAGCACGGTGGCTCAGTGGTTAGCACTGTCTCCTCACAGCAAGAAGGTCGCTGGTTCGAGTCCTGGCTGGGTCAGTTGGCATTTCTGTGTGGAGTTTGCATGTTCTCCCTGTGTTCATGTGTGTTTCTTCCGGGTGCTCTCACAGTCCAAAGACATGTGGTATAGGTGAATTGGGTAAAACAAAATTGGTGGTAGTGTATAATCGCGTGTGTATGGGTGTTTCCCAGTACTGGGCTGCGGCTGGAACGGCATCCACTGCGTAAAACATATGCCAGAATAGTTGGCGGTTCATTCAGCTGTGGCAACCTCTGAAATAGAGACTAAGCCAGGGATGTCCAAACTCGGTCCTGGAGGGCCGGTGTCCTGCATATTTTAGCTCCAACCCAAATCAAACACACCTGAATCAGCTAATCCTGCTCTTACTAGATGTACTAGAAAGTTTCAGGCAGGTGTGTTGAAGCAAGTTGGAGCTAAACTCAGCAGGACACCGGCCCTCCAGGACCAAGTTTGGACACCCCTGGACTAAGCCAAAGGAGAGTGAATGAATGAATGAATAAATAAATTATTTTAAAACAAAGTAAGTTTAGTTTTATTTAAATGGGAAAGATGCACATTTAGATTTGCTCAAAACAAAAACTGTTTTCAAATGGTACAAAAGTAAATGATTTATGTTCGAAACAAAAATAGAAAAAAAAAAATGCTGTTAGATTTATACTTGAAATCCAAAACAGAAAAGTAAATAAATAAAACGTAAAGGCTTAAAACATGAATGGTTGGATTTTTGATAAAAACAAACTTTTTCTAATGGGTAATCACAATCAAAAACATGACAAAAATAATACAGTAGATGCAAAAAAAATTCCTAATGGGTGACAAAAAAATAAATATTACATTTCTGCTTAAAATAGACAAACAAACAAACAAACAAATATACATTTTCTAATAAGTAAAAACAACTAAAGAAAGTTAAAAAGAAAATCACACTCAAAAAATACTTTAGCTGCTTTTTTAAACTACTTAAGTTAAAATGAGTTTAACCAACACAATTCTCAAAACTTAATATTTCTATGTTCAATCTACTTAAATTTGCAAAAACAACTAATTGAACTTAATCGATTTGTGTTCAGACAACATAAAGGACTTGTATGGAACCCAGCATTTTTTTACAGTGAACAGTATTTAATTTTTAACAACAATAAACATTAAGAAAAATTGTTGTTGCGCATTAAAAGTGATTGTAATGCATATCAGGCATGAGATGATAACCGGTTTCAAGGTTTACCGTAGTTTAGAAAAATCAAGGTTTTAAAACTAAATTTTCTGTAATACCGTTTCTATGGTATAAGTGCGTTTTTTTTCTTCTTCGTTTATTTAGCTATTTAGGGCAACAGTATCTCCAGCAGAAAAGGAGCATCCACATCACAGCCCACGATTCAGCGAAAATTTGAAAAACAAATCACTTATACTTCAATATCCCAGCATGAAATAGTTGCCTACTTTATATCCAAAGAAATGAAAGATATCCAAAGATGCTTTTTCAAGTTGTAAAGAAATAATGGAGAGGGAGAACTACAGGAAAAGTCTACAATGTAATTAAATTATTTAGCCTGACATGTTTACCGTTCCAAAGTACTTTAAATGTTTCCTAATATAAAATACAGTGTGTTCAATGGGGAAAAAGTTTTTTACCCAGACGTACTGTATTTTAGAGCAGTAATTACAATACTGTAATACTGTGAAACCGTGATTTTTAAATTTTTTTTTAAAACATTTTTATCCAAGGTTATCATACCGTCAGAATCTTATACTGGCCCATGCATAATGTGTACATGTATCAATATTACAAGTACATTTTAAAACAAAAAAATCCAAATGACTATTGGCGGGTTTATAAATAAAAGGCTTTACATTACATATGTGTGTGCATGTGCGTGCGCGTGCGTGTGTGTGTGCTGTATTCAGTAGCAGGCTCTTCCACACTCAATCAGCCCATGTTCATCATCACGTCTATCTGGGGCTGCTAATGGTGCTTCAGCCTCACCTCTCGCCTCCTGGTTTAACTGAGCGCTGTCCATCCCAGAGTTCAGTTCACCCGTTTCCTTCTCTCGCCGTCTCTGTCTCTGATTGCTGATAAAGAGGTGAAGATCCTGCTAGTTTTTTGTGTTGTTTTTCCTCTGCCGAAAGTCTTTGTTTATTAAGAGCAGTGGTGTAAATGTCAGTGGAAGAGTTAATTGTCTCATTATCCAGCTCATCTCTCTATGACCCTCATTAATTTGAGCGCTGATGGGATTGCACTGTCTTGGATTTGTGTGTGTGTGTGTGAGCACAGTGAGGGCATCTTTTTCTTGTTAACTGTGCCTACGTGGCAGATACTTGCTTCTAATTCACTAGAATACACACTTTATCTGTGACAAATCACTTATCAGGCAATTTTTTTTCCTGTTATTTATTTATCAGTCATTGAATATTGAGTTGTCCTTTGCTGTGCTAACAATTCTGCTCTTACATTTAAAGTAACATCAAAATCGATTTTCGTTTTTTTTATTATATATTATTATGTATTATGTATATTTTAAATACATGAGTGTACATATTTTTTTTTGTATTCATGCACTGTAAAAAATGCAAGGTTCCACACTATTAATTAATGTTGTCCTAACACAAATCGATTTGGGATGCTTTCACACTTGGTTCAATTGCCTGGCCTGAAGATTGATTGTCCCCCCTTGACACCTTCTCAGCTGGTTGGTTCGCACCGTTTTTTTTCCTTCTGAACCCGGGTACACTTGCGTCATCGAGCTGCTGTCATGTGTACATTTGTTGCTAGGTGACTACCACGATAGCCAAGTCACCAAAACGGAAAGACGTATGCACACCACCACGGTCGTTCTGAATCTTTTGGTTTTGGTGACATAGAGAAAGCGACTAGCATCTATCTGCCGCAAAAAATATTAAAAACGTTCAGAACATAACGCGATGTCTGCAGAAGTTGTTTTTTGGAGAAGACAAGCAGACATTATAACATGATACACAGACACACACACACATGAATGAACATTATGAAAACGAAAGTTTGTTGTAAAGTTGGCGGTTCACTTACGTTATTTGGTATGATTGCATTCATATCAGAAGTGAACCGGACCAGAATTTGCGTGAACCTCACCCCATACCACCTCTTTCAGGCGGAATCGGGTATGGTTCATGCGTGCTCACCCGAGTTCAGAAAACATCGTTCACACTAGATAATTGTACCGTAATTTCACGTCAAATGATCCAGAGTGCAGACCAAGATCCAGAGTGCTAGTGTGCATAAGACGATTAAGATAATATAAAATCATAACAGTTTATTCCCTGAAAAATTACAAAGTATTGTGTTGTTTCAGCTTATTGTACAGTAAGTCATTTAAACAAGCAGCACATGTTTTTTTTTTTGAGTGTATGCTCCTGTAAACGTTGATCAAAATAAGGTGGGGCAACTTGTCCGTCTTTTTCAGCATTCACTGAAAAAATTATATATATTTTTTTACTTGTTCAAACTAATTATTTAAAATAAACTGAAACAGCACAATTGTTGATTTCATTGGGACAACTTTTTTATTTTATTTTCAATACACATACATTTGTTAAAAGTGTTAGTTAATTAACTTAATTGATTTTGTGTTGGGACAACATGAATGATTTTTTTGGAACCCTGCATTTTTTTGTGTTTTTAGTGAGTAATTCAGTTACAACTTTAAATATTGTGATCAAAATGACAATTCATTGTGCATTAAAAAAATATTTAAGTAGATATTATTTTATGTTTGTGCTTTATTTAGTCGAAATATCACAGATTTTTCTTTTTAAATGAGGCAACTATAAAATGAAAGTGATTATTGCTTTAATTATACAAATTTGTAACTTTGAAACGATACCTTGAAATGTATCGATACCCTTTTTGATACCATGAGTAACAAATTTCGCAGCATTCAGAGTATACAAAGGAAGTAAAAGGAGGATTTTTTTTTCATCTTATTTTCAAGCACTGAGTGGCACAAAGTGTGCTTTTTTTTTTTTTTTTTTGCTGTTATATGTGTTAATCGATTAGATTGTAATCATATCTGCATGTTTCTAAGTGATAAAATAAGTAAATAGTCCTATGCTTATTCAACTTCCTGCTGGTGAGAAGAGAGAGTGCGAAAGAGTAAAGGAAGTATTCATACCAACCAAAAGCCAGATTGTATTGTTTTAAAAATTTCAGTATCGATATCTATTAATAAAGCGAAATATTTGACAACACTAATGCAAATGCACTTTTTAATCAGACTTTTTATGTTTTAATGAATGTCAACCGATACAGAGTGAGAATTCTGAGGCAACCCACAAAGCAATTTTGTGTTTAAAAGACTTCTAATAGACATCCAAACATAGACGTCTTGGCTATAACTAATCTAAATTTGAGTTGTCAAAGAAAATCTAATAGACGTCTACGAATAATCCATTAATAGACTAGTCATTTAATACACAAATTAGACAGATGTATAGTCATTTATTCCTATCTATTTGAAGACAAGTCAACCGTTGCAGTTTTTGGCTGTTGTTAGATGTCTATTTGATATTCACTGACAGCTTAATTTTAATCTTGTTTTAGCCAAGATGTCCTTGGATGTCTATCAGACGTCTTTAAAACAAACAAACAAACAAAAAATGCTTACTAGGAAATATCTTCTCCTGTAAAATGTGCAGCGAGCATTGACTTTTCTTGTAAACATTACACACATTATTGCGAAAATTGAACATGCATTTAATAACCCACATGTTGACAGTGGATTTCTGATGTGTGCAATCTCTATATCTTTACTGGGATGGAGCTTTCCTCACATCGACATCACTATAATGTAAAAAAAAAAAAAAAAAAAAAAAAAAAAAATATATATATATATATATATATATATATATATATATATATACACATATATATACACACACATATATATATACATATATATATATACATATATACATATACATATATATATATATATATATATATATATATATATATATATATATATATATATATATATATATATATATATATATATATATATATATATATATATATATATATATATATATATATATATATATATATATATATATATATATATATATATATATATATATATATATATATATATATATATATATATATATATATATAAAATTGGTTTTCTGCAGCCAGAACATTTTTTTTCCAGCATTGTCCTCCATGTGTTTTCCATTGGCCTGACGACATGAAGCTCATTGTTTTCCTGAGGGGGTAAATGGGAGTGTTTGTAGTTGCTGAAGAACCTTTTCCTTCCAGGTTTTGTTTGTTTCCTTGAATATGACTTTTTCATTTTCAGAGGAAATCTCTCAGATAAGGTTTTACCTCTCTTAGGAGTCATTCTTTGAAAACAAAATGCCACAGCTTCATAAACATCGACACGAGATGTACGATAGAGCGAGTTCACTTTCAACTTCACCTTGAAAATCTCTCCATTTTGAAATATTAATATGTTTATTTCAAGCGGGTTTATTATACAGTTTGCAGAGGGAGCAAAAAGTGTTTGAAGTTGACAATGGGTATCAGAGGGATTTCCGAAATCAAAGCTTTAGATGTTTATTTTTATTATTTATTTTTTTACAGTTCTCATTTTGTCAGCCGCAGCTGCTTAAATTAAGAGAATTCATAGAGCTCTCAATTTTACCAGGTATTGCATATTTTAAGGTGCACCACTAAAAATGTATGATTGATTTTATTAGAGGCGTTTGTGAACTGGAAATTATAGAGGCGTTTCAGTATTACAGCTCCAAATATGTCATAAATGATATCATGAACCCGCTAAATAGCAAACAGATGATTGTTTTCAATGAATTAATTCTTGTGTCTGTGCTGTAATATGTAATTTATTGCCAAGTATTTAATGTGCAAATCTCATTCTCACTCTTTATTACGTAAATGCTGTGGTTTTCAGGCTTGCTTTGACATTTAATAAGCCTGTCTTGTGCTGACATCAAAGTGCAGCGATTATTCCTTCTCAAACTTTTTGTGTTATTTAATGTTTTTTTAACGGTTGTTGTCTGGAATATTAAGATGTGTGAGCTGCTGAATCCTCAGCGGACCACTAAAGGGTCACAGTTACATAACAGCTTCATATTCCTCCAAACGATGCCTGTGATCTATATAACCATCCATTACCATAATACAGGGCATCAGAATGCAGGTGGTCCCTCCGGCACAGGCTTATGAGACGCAGATCCACTCCATCCTTTGGTGAATCTATAATTAATGGGAAGAGATTTATTCGGGCTCTGCTATCAAATATGGGCTGTGGGGAAGGTCGTTGCCCACCTTTTCTTTTAAAACCCAGAACGAGTTTATTGTGAACTTCTCGTGCACTTTAATATCTGCGCACAGCTCTGCAGGAGGGAATAAAAAAAAAGGATTGCATTAATGTCACCACATCCGCTCTGAATTTATACTTCAGCCTTGATGTGTTAGGAGCTGGTTGGCTTGTGTGGATCAGCTCTTAGTCATTTGCGGATGGATCTCTGAGTTGGCACTTTCTGTCTCATCGTTCAGCCACTGCAATGTCTGTAACACTCATTTCTGTTTAACACAGCGGGCGCTTTTACTTCGGGCTGCTCCATAAAGCTGCCACGGCTGCAGTCCCTCATAGCATCGAGTGCTTTACAACCGAGCATGCATGGCAATTACTTTAATATAACAACAACAAATGTGGGTGGAGAAATGCTGCTGTATTTACGTACGGATAAGATTATTTTGATTTTATGCTGGATAGCCTAATAATAGGGGATGATTGGTACAAAGGATAATAAAAGTGAATTCAGGCAATACAACGTCATTATTGAGAATGAATGATGTTTATTTTTCTGATTTTTACTTGGGATGTAGGCTATTGCTGCACGATATTGAAAAAATTGGTCACACTTTACAATAAGGTTTCATTAATTAATGCATTTACTAACATGAACTATTTAATTTTGATTTATCCATTATTTTACCAGGAATTTCCCATTGAGATATGCATCTCTTCTACCAGGGGGTCCTGGCCAAAATGGCAATACAAAAAGTTTCAGATACAAAATTAGACGCACATAAAATTACAAATTAAAATTTACACAAAATATTCACATGATTCTTCCAGGGAAGGCTTCAAAAGAGTTTTGAAAATATTTAGAGATGGAATTGTTTCTAACATGATAACACTTTGCATTTCATTCCATCATGTAGGGCCAAAGGAAGAAAACGCTGTTTTACCAAACTCAGTAAATACTCTAGGAACAAGTAAATGTCATTTATAAGAATTTCATATGCTATGTAATGTATAATATGTATAATAACTACAAGTATAATATGATAAAAGGTTACAAATATGATGCAAATAAGATGCATTTTACCCAATAATGCCCTGGGTGTGAATAGAAGCATATGCATTTTTAGTGCAGGAAAAAACCATCAGGCCATTTTGTACAAAATACAATGGTGAGTACGTGAAGATGCATTCGTCAAATCGTATTGCAGCATGATATGTACTGTCCAGGCTTTTAACTAACGACATTTATGACTAATAACTAATTAGGAACAATGCTTGTATAGCATTTATAATTCATAGTTCAGCATTTATTAATCATATTAATCATTTGCTAATGCATTATTAACATCCAATTCATGCAACATTAGTTAAAACTATGAATGAACTGTGTTTTCATTAACTAACGTTAACTAGCATGAAATCAATGCTGTAATACATGTATTGCTCATTGGTTGTTCATGTTAGTAAATGCATTGACTAATATTAACTAATACAACCTTATTGTAAAGTGTTACCGAAAAATCTAATATTGCGATATTTTATTTTTTTCACATGATGGTTTGAATGCCACTATTTGACAGTTTTTTGTGAAGTCGAACAGTATTCAGGTACATCAGTTGAAAAATCACAATGCAAAAAAAGATTTTCTTATTTTGCTTCGTCTCGTTTCTTGTCCAGATATCTTAATGTTCTTAGATCAAGTAAAAATATTCTTTCACCTTCAGAAGAAATAAGTCAAAATTATGTTTTTCTTTAAAACAACCACAATTATCTGCCAATGGGGTAAGCAAAATCTTATTGTCACTTTGAAATGTAGATATTTGGAGTAGAAAAAAGACAAAAATTATAAGTAAGAATTGTTTTTTCATAATTAAATACAATTAATCTTTGGTACACCTCCAAACCTCATAATTTTTTTCATGCCTAAATGTTTTAAACTTTCTTAAAATGCTCAGTCATAACCCTTAAAAATGCATGCAAATGATAAACTTTCACTCTGTTATGGTTAACTTAGCTGCGACTCTACAAATCACATGTGTTCTAACTTTAATTCAGATTCAACAATGCATATCTTGCGATTTGACTACTGCCAGTGCGCACATTGCTATATCAATGCTAAAATGCTATATTGTGCTGGCCTATTAAATGGAAACATTTGTTATTAATTTATTTTTACTTTTTTCTTTAAGATTAAATATAGACAACAGTGTTGATGGCTGTCTAATTTTAATCAAATAATTTTTTTTTTGTATCTAGTGTCATCTAAATAAACTATAACTGATTGGGATATTAAACGAATTGTGATACATGCTTTTTACAGCAGGGACCAATGTATTTATTTCGAACTTGCTTAACATGCACAATATCGGTCATCAAGTTTGTATCAGATAGTTTAAAATGATGACAAGTGTGGATGTTGATATTGAGGAAGCTTCATCCTCGTTTCAGTGGGGGGGTGGAGGGGTTTTTCAGCATTGCATCACATTGTACATGTGTAGAGATTTCAACTTGTGGCAGAAAAAGCTGATTTATTTTTTTAAAAATTAATAAAAGTGAGTCAGTTGTAATAATAATAATAATAATAATAATAATAATAATAATAATAATAATAATAGTAATAATAATATATTTTATAATTGTTATTATAAATGGTAATATCGGCATATATTTTATTATTACTATTACTTTATTTGTGTATGTGTATGTCTATGTGTGTGTGTGTGTGTGTGTGTGTGTGTGCCTGTGTGTGTGTTTGTGTGTGTATTTTTATAAAGAGGCTAAATGTTTTAGATGAAAATTGACTAAAATTGTTTCCACCCTTAAAATATGGTCAGCTTTACACAAACAAACACACCTACACTCGCACTCACACACATGTCTTGGAGCAGCAGAGATGTTGAGTGTGATGGATTGTCCAGCAGTCTCCTCTTCACCTCGTCCTCCTCTGTTTTCCACCTCTAGTTTTTCTCCTGCAGTTTCTCCTGCTCATCTGTAACTCTGAGAGTCTGCGTGGGAAAACAGCTCTTGTAAACGGCCCACTTTCACAGCATGTTTTTTTTTTGTTGAGGCTGAACAGCGCATTCACAGCTGTTTGGGATGAAGTGGAGCTTTGACCAGTCCGTTAATCAGATCCAGAACTCAGCGGGTCACTACTGTCCCACAGCCAGATGTGAAGGAGAGAACGCCATGCACTCTAATGAGCTGCTTAAGAGAAAAACACACCGTCCCAATCAGTCACACTGATCAAACATCTAAAGCCTGACACTGACCTTTGACTCTTTAACCCTTCTGCGTCCTCATGGACATCTTTGACTTTTTATTTTATTATTTCTGACTATTTTGGGTTTGTTATTGTAAATGAAACATTTTGGCATACCAAGTTGTTCTTTTATTGAAGCTTTCATACTTCATCCTCATTTCCATACATCTATTTTGTGTCTTGTCTTCAGGATAAAAATGTCCTCACTGAAACCCATTAAACCATCTGCAGTATTTCATGCCATTAAACAAAAAGTCATGTATTCCTTCATAGAAGGCTTCTATTTTGTTGGCAAGACTTCACAATTGTATATTTGTTTTATTATAATTAATTTAAAATGTGTAATTTTTTTGGCATGTTTTTCAGGTTTGTCCTGTGAAGCAAATAATTCATTTCCTCCCATTTTCTGCTTTTGAGCACTGCAGGCCAAATTAATTACAATTATTTAATTAGAATTATGTTGGTGTTTTGTGTGTACATATTGAGAGATTTATATGGGCGTGAAATTAGTTATGTTTATTGTTTGATGCACAAAATAAAAACATTATTTCTGATTGCTGACTTTTCCAAAACTTAGAAAACAATCTTCTTATCCTTTAGAACAGTGGTTCCCAAAATGGGGGTTGCAGGACAATGACAGGGTGTCGCTTTGTGATTAAAAAAAAAGTCAAATAAATTTTATTAAACTATTAGAATTACAATATTTTAACTATAACCCACAGAAGATAAGGATAGTAGTTTTTAATGGTAAAAAACAACAACATCCAAATGAAAAGCCATCAGCCTTTAACAATTTTAGATTAGATTAACAACACCGCAATAGCATCAGCTGCAGCAGATTGCTTTTATAGCACCAGGTTAAACGTTCTGACACCTTTATGGCAATCAAATACATTAAAAATAAACACAGGCCACAACTGAATATTGAGGATGAACTCTAATCTCCAAAATGAAACCAAGAATAGGCTTGTGCTGAAAACCTCGTGCTCGTGTTTGTTTAGGCCTATTGTTGAATGAGCAATGTTTGCATATTTATAACCACCTTGGAAGAATTTGGGGGAGTTTTGACAGAGGAGTCTTTGACATTGTTATTTTAGGGGTCGTGGGCTGAAAAGTTCTGGAACCCCTGCTTGAGTATATGGAAAATAATAGATTTTGTTGTTGTTTTTCAATAATAAAGCAACAGACAATATGTAAACAAAATAAATGGTTAAAATCCTAAAAAAAAAAAAAAATTTTTTTTGCAAGTATGATGCTGCTCAGTAAAGTAAAGTGTAAAAAATAGAAATCATGATGCTTAATTATGATGGTATATTGACGGGCAATTTTCATCCATTAAATTGACGCATGGAAGTTAAACATATTACTGTGTGCTTGAAACATCAGCAAATCATGTCAAATCAGTTGTGTTAAATATACACAAGGTAAAAGTATTTTTAGCATGAAATGACCAGCAAAGTGAACCAGGAAAAATGTTTGACAGTCCATGTAGGATTCATTGTTTGTAGAAAGTTGTCAGGGTGTGTAATGAATGCGCTTTTAGAGAAAGAAGAGCAGGGCACGAGCGGAGAGATCAAGGTAATTGGATGGCTAGGCAATTGGATGAATGTGTCATTTCCTTTTGAATCTTCTTTTCAATTTGTCTTTTAACCTGCGACAAAGCTAACAGCGGAACTGAAACCAAAGAGAAATTAGATTTTTTTTTACAAGCTGATTTTTTTTTACCTCCTATCTCCCACTGACTAAAATGATGAACAAATGTCCTTGCCCTGCTTCTTTGGCCATGACTGAGTCACTAACTCTTCTGTTGTTTTGTGGGTTATTCATTAGAGATTCTTCATGGATGGCTCAGCTTTGATTTAAAACCTTTTCTTGAATGTTTGTCAGGTTGATTGTATTGATGTAGATAAATAGGTGACAAGGTTTTGTACTATTTTTAAAAATTAAATTACACTACACTGTAAAATTAATGCTGGGTTTCACACAATTCCTTTATGTTGTCACAACACAAATCGTTTAGATTAACTTAATCGTTTTTACAATTTTAAGTAGATTGAACATAAAACAATTAAGTTATCATCTCATTTGAACTAGCAGCAAAAGTATTATTAGTTTTAAATACAAAAAGTCACTTTAGGCATTACAACAATATACATTAAGAGAATGTGTTTAATTTGAAATGTTTCCTATTCATTTTTTTTAGATTTATAGAAGTGTGTGAGTGTTAGATGTTGACTATCATTCTGATTTATTTTTTTATAAAAATAACTGAATTTAGTCACTGCGAGTTTTACTATCTATATGAGAAAGTGAAAGATTTTTGAGGATTGATCAATACTAAGTTTAAAATTATATATTTTTTAATTAAAATGTAAATTCTAATATATATTCTAATTTATATATTGATTATAGAAGTGTAATATTATATACAATTATTAATTTGTGACTGCTGCAAATGTGTAATAATAAATAATTTTTATTACCGACCACTCACCGACCACTTTATTAGGTACACCTGTCCGACTGCTCATTAACACAAAAAGGTGATTTTATCGGGACTCTCATGCAGAAACATCTCTAGGGTTTACAGAAAATGGTCAGGAGAAGAGAAAATATTACGTGAACGGCAGTTCTGTGGGCACAAATGCCTTGTTGATGCCAGAGGAGAATGGCCAGACTGGTCGAGCTGATAGAAAAGCAAGAGTAACTCAAATAACCACTTATTACAACTGAGGTATGCAGAAGAGCTTCTCTGAATGCACAACATGTCCAACCTTGAGGCCGATGGGCTACAGCAGCAGTAGACCACACCGGGTGCCACTCCTGTCAGCCAAGAACAGGAAACTGAGGCTACAATTGGCATAGGCTCACCAAAATACAATAGAAGATTGGAAAAATGTTGCCTGGTCTGATAAGTCTTGATTTCTGCTGCAACATTCAGATGGTAGCGTCAGAATTTGGTGTCAAACAACATGAAAGCACATATCCATCCTGCATTGCATCAATGGTTTAAGCTAGTGGTGGTGTAATATTGTGGGGGATATTTTCTTGGCACACTTTGGGCCTATTAGTACCAATTGAGCATCGTGTTAATGCCACAGCCTACCTGAGTATTGTTGCTGACCATGTCCATCCCTTTATGACCACAGTGTTCCCATCTTCTGATGGCTACTTCCAGCAGGATAATGCGTCATGTCATAAAGCGTAGATCATCTCAGACTGATTTCTTGAAAATGACAATGAGTTCACTGTACTCAAATGGCCTTCACAGTCACCAGAACTCAATCCAATAGAGCACCTTTGGGATGTGGTGGAACGAGAGAATCGCATCATGGATGTGCAGCTGCCAAATCTGCAGCGTGATGCTATCATGTCAATATGGAGGAATATTTTCAGTACCTGGTTGAATCTATGCCACGAAGGATTAAAGCAGTTCTGAAGGTAAAAGGGGTCCAACCTGGTACTACTGTAGTAAGGTGTACCTAATAAAGTGGCCGGTGACTGTATAATACATATATTTTCTACATTTTCCAGTTATTCTTGTCTCAATGTTATTTTATAGGTTTGGTTGTATAATAAATAGTTGTTTTATCTTTATTTCCTCTATCGTCTACAGTTATTCAGTCATTGTTTTTCTAAGAGGAATGAACACTCCTGTGTGAGTGACTTCAATCCACCCACTAGTGAAGTAAAAGTAAAAACAATGGGCGTCTTGTAATGAACCAACGCTCCAAGGCCTCTCTTTGTTTGTCCAGTGCCTCTGTAACACCCTGTACGAGGAGCTCAATTCTGGCTCAAGCAGAGGAAACACACGTGCAGCCATGTTTACCACATGTGAATGCCTGCAACCGGCAGCTCCTTAGTGCCTCATTGCGATTGGCTCAGATTTAGGTGGAGATCTGTGAGTTAGTACGTTTTCTGTCGAGCCCAGGGGATTTTTGTCCCATTCTGCCATAGATGTAACCTTCAGCATTCATTCATTCATTCATTCATTTTCTTTTCGGCTTAGTCCCTTTATTAATCCAGGGTCGCCACAGCGGAATGAACCGCCAACTTTGTCCAGCTCATGTTTTACACAGCGGATGGACTTCCAGCCGCAACCCATCTCTGGGAAGCATCCATACACACTTACTCACACTCATACACGACGGACAATTTAGCCTTCCCAATTCACCTGTACCGCATATCTTTGGATTGTGGGGGAAACCGGAGCACCTGGAGGAAACCCAGGCAAACACATGGAGAACATGCAAACTCCACACAGAAATGCCAACTGACCCAGCCGAGGCTCAAATCAGTGACCTTGCTGTGAGGCGACAGCACTACCTACTGCGCCACTGTGTCACCCGCTAAAATTTTAGTTGCCTCTTAATTTTTTTAAATTGAATTTATTCAAATTGTATTGAATAAAATATAATAGTGAATACACTTAATTTCATTTTTACATTATTTTTCATTATTGTTTTAGCCATTCTTTTGGTTGCTTTAGACACCTTTCTTGGCCATATGTTTAACACTTGTAACTTAAAGGGACAGTTCACTCAAAAATGAAAAAATAAATAAATAAATCATTTACTTATTCTCAAGTGGTTCCAGACTTTGTGTTTATTTCTTCTGTTAAATGCACAAACAATATTTTGAAGAGTGTTGGAAGCCAATGAGATCAATAGCAGGAATAAAATACTGTTCAAAATATCTTCTCTTGTGTTCAACAGAAGAAAGAACCTCAACCAGGTTTGAAACACATGGAGGATGAGTAAATGATGACAATTTTCATTTATTGGTGAACTGTCCCTTAAATGAAATAATGCAAAAGCACAACTTTCACAAATATGGAGTATGAAATGGGAGAAAAGGACGATCTCTGCTGATGCCGCTGATGTTTGTGCTTCAGTAAGTGTGTGTTTTATATTAAGAGAGAACAGTGAGGTTAGTTTTATTTGATTGTGAACCAGCTGGAGCACCTCAGGTGTGTGTGTGCAGGCAAAGCAAATCTACCACAAACACAAAGTAATGGGACGTCCTAGGTGGCACAAATGATTGTTGATCCAAGTCATTTAAGGAATGATGGGAAGGAATAAACTAGCTAGAGGTTGTATTAGGGCTGTGCGCTTAATCGAAATCGAATTGCAGATCATTGCCCAACCAAACTATGCAAAAAGCCCACAATAAAACAAACAAACAGGAAATTGCGGACAAGTGGGATGATGGCATCTGCCACTTTAGAAGCATTAATAGACAAATTCATATCAAAGAAAAACAGCATGTTGGTAATATGGGAATATTTCAGTTTTAAAGTCACAGACACTGAACAGTAAGAGCAGTCACAGAATTGTTGCTACAGCACGAGGAAATACAACAACCAGCACCTAAAAAAGCGCCACAGGTGGCTATAAGAGGAGTGTCTTGCTAAAAAGTCAACGAAAAGTATTGCCAGTGACACTCAATCTAGTAGCTAGCAACAGCAAAGTACAATTTTAGAGTTGTTTGCAGCTGTTACACCATTTGAAAAAAAATCACGAAGGCACCAGGAGATAACTAACGCCATAACTCACTACTGTTTGATTAACTTCTGATTATTCACTGTATAAACAAATTTGAATAAAAGTTAATATCTTTTCAGTTTCTTTTTTTAACTAACACTGACTGCGTTTTAGCAGTAAGAAGCTACGATACAGAATATTAAGCTGAAGCTTGAACAAAAATGAAATCACAAATTAAAACGAAAATGCAATATCTGTCAAAAAAAATCACAGTTAGATATTTTCCCCAAATCGCAAAGCTCTAGGTTGTATGATAAGTAACTTATAGGCTCAAAGTGGTGAAATATTTCATTAAAAGTGGCAGTTTTTGTAAATGTCGTCTACAACATGATAATATATACATATTAAAAAATTAAATAAAATAAAAATGACAAAAATGCATAACAAATAGCAAAAAGTTTAACACTGGAAATACCAGAATTCTAAAAAGTCATACCGACCAATCAAATAAGGCCTGAATTGACTTTATTATTTATTATTATTATTTATTCCACATCATATTTACAGTCAAAGCTTCTGTTGAAAATTTTAAAAGTTACATTTTAAATTTATATTTTAACAAGTAAATAAATTAAAAATCACTTTAAAATTGAAAAACTTCTAGTGTTCATTAAAATGAAAAGGAAAAAACTAATACACCCTATTAATAAAGACAATAGTAATATAGTTATATTAAAATAACCATATTTAATATTTATAAATATTTATAAATATAAATAAATATTATAAAACTGTTTAATTGTCCTTGTAGTGAGTGTACACTAATAATTTAGTCTATATTAATACCATAGTGGCACATTACAGTCAGCAGCTCATAGAGAATTAAATGATATGGTTTTATTAAACAAAGACTGCGTGCTTTTAGAAAGACCCATCGCCCTACTGTTCTGAGGGTCCAATTCGCTCACATCTATTAGATCTGGATTTATTTCATTCTAACAGGAGGTTCCGTTGCAGAGGCATAATTGACCTGTGTGTTACAGTGTTACGTAAGCCCCCCGGTGTGTGTGCCTCTGCTGCACTGCATACATCTCTGCAGGCTCGCTGGGCTTTCTCAGCCTCTTTACAGGTATCTTTCTTCTATTACAAGGCTTTCAGCGCAGGCCCACCTCAGCAGGCATAAGTTAATTAAGTGTATCGTTTCTCTGGCAGACTCAGGCCTCTGGAGTTTCGTTCGCTCAAGCTTTGATTTATGCCGAGCTTCAAGGACAACATTGTGCACTGCAGCACCAAACCCAGTGAACAGCCTCGCATCCGCAGGAGCAAGAGTCTGAGGACGTGCAGAGCGCTGTTATATACCTCTGTCGTGCATGCCTTGCAATTCCTAGATTAGATCTGGTTTGTGACGTTTGTTTGTGTTTGGAGAGACAGGCATTGCTTGATGCTGGAGCTGTTTTAACCCCTTAGCATTCTTGGATTACTCTAACCAATAGCTCATACGTGGAACTCTGAGAGGATGTGCTGCTTTTGTTTGGTTAATCATAATAATTCGGAATAGAGTTTATTTGTGCTAAAATGGACCTCTGTGCCCCAATGCTCAATACATCAATGGTGATTTGGGACTAATTGGGAATGGTTAAACTAAAAAAAACTAAACAAGCATTAGGTGTTGTTTTTTTCTGCTGTAAATCAGTGGTCCATAAATAATGCTTTGGGCTGCTGATGATATTTTGAGATATTCTGAAGCCAAGAGACTGAGCATTATTTACAACAATATTACTGTCCATTTTATCCATAGTACTGACAAACAGTCCTAGGCCCAATCCCAATTCTACCCCTTAGTACTTCCCCTTACCCCTACCCTTCGTTTTTCGCGTTCAAGTGAAGGGGTAGGAGTGTCCCAATTCTCTTTAGCTTAAAGGCAAAGAGCTAAGTGGAAGGCCTAGATAATGATAAGGCCCTTAAAATGGAGATTTTTCAGGAGCACACTCGAAACCATGGGGTATGAAAATTTCCCAGAATACACCAGGCAAAACGGCAGTATGGCTGCACACAGAAGTAAAGAGATGCATAAATTAGTATATATTTTTTGTCATTATTACAAATTTTTACAACAAACAAGCTTTTGCTTTAATTCATTCGTGACCATGTTTGTTTTACCATCATGCTTTTCAAATAAAACTGCAAAATTTATAATTTATAATTTATAATTTATAATTTATATCTATAATCTCTAATAATAACTCCTGTATAGTATTCCCACAACATTATGACACTCGAATACCTGTCAGAAAAGTCTAGTGGCTTGGAATGAGCTTTTTACAGTGTCTAGTACTGTATAACGTTAATGTTGTTTTTGTGCGTTTGCATAGATGAATATGGCCATGGTGTAAATGCACAGCACAGTTGCGATCTTATTGCCACATTATATCGTTATGATAACATAATATCGTTGCCTTCAGTGATTTCCTGAAGATAAATACCAAAAAATAAATTCAATTCAATTCAATTCAATTCACCTTTATTTGTATAGCGCTTATACAATGTAGATTGTGTCAAAGCAGCTTCACATAAAAGGTCACAGTAAATAGGAAGCAACTAGAATAACTACAGCAGTCGCGATCGTCAATCTCATATGAAGTAAGAGATCGCGAGGACATATGATGATGCGTGGAGGTGTTGTAGTGGTGTGCTATTTCTTAAATAGCAAATTTTGAAACCCTTCACACTCTGTTTCAAGGGCCAAGACGAAGGGCTAGGCATACAAAAATAGAATTGGGATTGGACCTTAAAGTGCTGACTCCAGATCTGTCACACTTGCACAATGAATAAGTGCATAAACACAGTTTGATGTATTTATACCTCAGAAATAGTGGATCATTTCAGTGCTTCAGTAAAATTTACCTTCTTATCAGAAGTGAATCATAACTGTAAAAAAAATTCTTGGTGCCTTTAAGTTGAATCAATTGAACTTTTCTACTCATTTCAACTTGCATCAATCAAACTGACAAATATTAAGTTAAACTTTGTATAACTTAAAACATTTAGTTGAGACCTGATTAACTCATTAAAATAAGTTAAAGTAACATACAAATATTTGTTGGCTTGTCTTTTTGTTATGAATTTTTTTTACAGTGTACCAAACTAAAGAACTGCATCCCAGACCACCTATTTATTCTATGGCCTTTTTGACTCTAGTACGACCTGTGAGGTCTCACCGCTGTTTAATAAAACAGTTTTTCTTTTATTTAAAAATAACTGAACTCTGACATCAAATTAATGGCTGTGTGAATCAAAGGTGCTAATTTAAAAGCCCCTAAATGTTTTGATGAGCAGGTTCAATTTTATTTCCAGTGAAAGTGGTAATATTGGTGTATTATATGGCTGCTCACAATATAAAGAAATTTAAAAACATATTGCAAATGTGCATATTGTGACATGCATATTGCAATGGTTTTCTAAATTAGTGAGTTAATAAAAAAGTATCTTTATGTGCCTGCAATTAGAACATTATCTCAAAGAGTTATCACATCAGGCAATGTAGTTACATGTCAACATGCATCTCTGTAACCAATCAGACTGGACATGCTGGTTTTTCTGTCCAAAATTCTATGAGTCTCCGTATAGGTGAAATATGAAATTCAGAGTGACTTTTTTGGTGAACTGCAGCAATTGAATCATATTGGTCAATTAACTGATTCACTGAAAAGATATAGCTCAAAATATTTTGAGTTCTTTTTTTTATTTCTTCTCTTCTTATACACTACCTGACAAAAGTCTTGTCGGCTATCCAGGTTTTAGGAACAACAAATAATAAATTGACTTCTAGTTGATCATTTGGTATCAGACGTGGCTTAAATGAAAGACAAAGACCTCTAGATTACACTTATTTTATCAAAATAAAATATGTCCATGTCTTGATTTTTAATTATTTAATTAGGACAGTAAAGTCTAACATTGCTTAGACAATTTATGTCATTTAACAGAAATAATGTACAGTATAGAATAAGTCATTGTGCAGTGGAAAAAGAATTGATATTGTGTATGACTCCCATGAGCTTGGACAACATACATCTCTGCAACGACTCAAAAAACATAAATAATAAATGGCAAAGATAGCCATTCTTGCAGGACTCCCAGAGTTCATCAAGAGTCTTTGGATTAATCTTCAATGTCTCCTCCATCTTACCCCAGACATGTTCAACAGTGTTCATGTCTGGTGACTGAGCTGACCAATCCTGGAGTACCTTGACCTTCTTTGCTTTTGGGAACTTGACAAGGAGCACTATCCTGCTGAAGAATATCAACAATATCGACAAGACTTTTGTCAAGTAGTGTATATGATAAGAATACTAGAATAACAACTCTCACACAATTATTATAATAATTTTTAAATATATATTTTTAGAGGTATTTCACTTTTTATTGTGACAGGTCAGTGGAGGTTACAGACGGGAAAGCATTGGAATCAGAGAGAGGGGAAGGATCGGCAAAGGACCTCGACCTGTGAATCGAACTGTGGTTGCTTCATGTAGAGCACCATGGTGCTATATGTCGGCGCACTAACCACTAGACTAAATTAAATATACCACATTAATGATATTTAGTTTTCTTTGAAAGAGACATTTTGGAAGGACATCAGAGAAAGTTAATGCCAGCAGATTGTTTATTGCTTCCTTCAAGATGACTTCTGAAGAAATGCAAATGGCAGGTTTGGAAGAGCAGCTCAGCTCATTAGACGGCCTGTCGGTGTTGAACACAAGCCCACTCGGAGAAGCTTGTAAACATGCCCCAGATGGCCTCCTGACAAAGGCTAGCGGCTCCGCATTGTGTCTCCTGCTGTTCGACATCGTGACCTGACAGCACAGGTCAAAGAATCACCCCTAATGCAGCGCTAGCGTCATGCACTCTTGCAAAATCACATTGAGATCCTCATCCGGTGGGCTCTGAGGAATCTGGAATGCTTTTGAAGAGGAAGTGGTTTGCGATGCTGGGAAGGGAAGGCGCTGAATGACGGTAAAGCTTGAAGAGCTTGCGTGAGGTTACGGCGGGTCATTAAAATGATGAGATTCTGTGGGTCAGACGTTTATGAGTGAGAGTGGCTTCTGACTGTCTTTGAGTTGTTTGCCTTGGTTTAAAACTGCTGTAATGAAGTTATGGCAGCAGACGGAAGGAATGGCTCGTGCTTCAGTAGACCACTTTGCTATGCCTGAAACCATGATCTCTTAGATGATTATATGCTTTATAAGTATCTGCCATGGAATGACGTGTAAAGTATATGATAATGCTTCCAATGTAAACCAGGTTATGAACCATAGATATGCAGCTTGTGTGAAAACTGCTAAACTAGAAGGTGATAGGGGTAGAATAGATTCAATAGCTTCTACATCAATTGGAGTTGATATCACAATATTACTGTAAACTTTATTCATTCATATCCTTTTTTGCTTAGTCCCTTTATTAATCAGGGGTCGACACAGCAGACCGAACCGCAAACTTATCCAGCATATGATTTATGCCGTGGATGCTCTTCCAGCTGTAAATTGTCACTGGGAAACACCCATACACTCTCATTCACATACATACACCATGGACAATTTCGCTTACCCAATTCACCTATAGCGCATGTCTTTAGATTTGTGGGGGACACCGGAGCACCCGGAAGAAACCCACGCGAATCCGGGGAGAACATGCAAACTCCACACATAAATGTCAACTGACCCAATCGAGGCTCGAAATAGTGACCTCCTTGCTGTGAGGTGACATCACTACCCACTGCTCCACCAAGCTGACCTACTGTAAACTTTTTAAATGATTCTTTTTTTTTATTGAACATTTTTTGATTTTGAACTAAATACAACAAAACCCAAGATCCACCCAACAGAAAAGGAAAATAAAAATTAAAATCAGTAATACTGCAATAATTGGGACAAAATCAGCATTGAAACGTACCTGATACAGTATCTCTCATAATTTAACTAAACTGACACCATTTATTTTGGCTGTGGTGTATTCCGAACTAATAGTGTCCAGTAGGTAGAGCCTCAAAGAAAGATCAGAAGGAGCAGATGGATCCAGAAATATTTTCAGGATTGTTTTTTTTTTTTGCAGCAGCAGCATTCAGAACAACTGACAGAATCCTTTATTAGTTGATGGATAGGGAGAGTGATGAATCAACCAGCAAGAGAAAAATGTTACTGTAAAGTTGAGGCCCGAATTGGTGTCATAATTTAAATTATAATTACCCCACGCATATAAAATAAATTTTGTTAATTTAATTTGCACTTCATTTTACTTATTTATGCTTTTGCCCAAATAAAATTGTCTTTTTGCAATTAATTGCAGAAGTTTTTACCACAAAATATGGTATTATCTATATATTGAGATAAACTGCAAAAAAAAAGATTACTTTAACCAAACATGCGTACTGTATTGTTTATTGTATATACGTGTTAAGAATAAATCAATATTTTAAACATATTAAATAGCAAATAAAGATAAAGTACAATAGGGAACACAATAAGGTCTCGTTAGTAAACATTAGTGAATGCATTAAAATCAACAGTGAGAATTATTGAATTTTATTAGTTATTACGGTATAAAAAATGCTTGGTTCCACACAATCGATTTGTGTTGGGACAACATGAAGTTAGCTTATTTTATAGTTAGCAAATTTAAGTAGATTGAACATAAATCATTTAAGTTTTCCCCCAAAAAACTCAAGAATTGTGTTCTTTCAGCTTATTTTATGTAGTTTGAACAAACAGAAAACTTTAGTCTAACTTCATTAAATTAAACGATCACAACTTTTGATTTTAATATGTTATTACTGTAGGAATTCACTAAAAATGAACATCACCTCAGATTTATAAATGCTTTTGTAGTTTCCATTGATTTTAGTTAAATTAACAAATGAAACCTTACTGTACAGAGCTAATGAACAAAAGACCCATAAATAGTCACACTGATTACATTCACATGGACGTCAGTAATAAAATCATTTGCCTTAATCTGGATAAGACACTAATATGATTAATGTGTTTACATGAGTTGCTTTTTAAATGTTCCTTTCATGATCTAGTTTTACATGTTATAGCACATAATTCGATTAACGTCACTACGCTATCCACGTTTCCTCAAGTGTTTGATGTAATTTTGGGTGTTTCATTTGTAATTTTTTGGTTTACTGCAGTTCAACACTTTCACTTTCATTCAGGAACATTTCATTCATGCCCCTGTGACAAAATGAGATAATGGAAGCGAGTACGAAGTAAGTTTTAAAGGAATTTGACACCGCACGCTGAATGGGAGAAAAAAACCCTCCGCATTTCGCAATGCAGGTGTCTGTGGTACTTTACTGACTCGATAGGTGCAGAGAATAGTGTCAAACAGCCATGTGCGGATGAAATATCCTGTTGCAAAATGCAGCGAAACGTCCTACATGACAGTAATAGTTTGATTAAAGTGTTTACATGTCTGTACTGCACTTCAATAATGCGACTAAAATCGGCATACTCCACATATCTGATTTTTGTTTAGTTCAATTATGACCTTAACCAGATTAAATTAATCAAAAATTGCTCTTTATATTGTAGATTCTTAATAAGAGTATTGTCTTTATCAGATTAAAATCAGATTTTTCGTGTCCATTTAAACGCACTCAGTGTTAATGTGAAAACAAATCCCTATTAAGTCCTTAGTCATTTAGTGCTGTGATGAACAACCACTGACAAATACCACAATCTGAATATATTCTAAAAAGGCACTCTAAAAGTTAAAATAATACAGAATTATTCACAATATTTTAAAGTACCCAATACATCAATGTGTGCATGTTCAGTATTACAATATATTCAATTATTAAATATCACATTATGTGTAGTTCTGTTACATTTTTCATTCTATTACATAATTATGTACTGTATTATACTGAATTTTCAACCGTATTCTGTAAAACCACTCTCAAAGCATCAAAGTGTATTATTATTTTTCACGTCATGTCTAAGAACCCCCTTCACCTGTAATGAAACAGTACCACATGGCCTCTGGAGTGTTATTGCCTTTGTTTTAAGTACATATTTTCAAATGATTCTTGCACAAGATGTTCTCCACATTGTGGTTTTTCCCACTCTTAGAGGATCAGTCAGCATAGTAAAGAAGGCTTATTTGAAACCTCTGTTTACGCTCTCCCAGCGGTTTATTATTAACCATCAGCAGGGGCTCCGAGTGTGATCCGCAACTGAGCAGAAAACTCTGAAAGACTCTTCTCACACAACCAGGGTCCTCGCGGCACATAGTTCAAGGCCCTCGAGGCGCGATACCATTCCATTGTTTGTGCTATTTTTAGCCCAGCCGCGTCAAGCTGAACTTTAAGGGCTTACACTGGCCGGCAAGCTCTCATTAGAGTACAAAGACCGCGAACTGAGCCTTCGTCGGCTATAGGCCTTTTCCTGTGCGATTTCGAGGATGCAATGTGCCATCAGGGTTATGCTTTTTTTTCTGCTCCTTTTTTTGTGGCTACTTTACTCCACTCCACCCTCCATGTGAAGGATAGTGTTTCAGCCCATTCAAGCCTGGCCTGAAAAATGCGAAGCCATTTCCATACGATCTGATCTTTTATTTGTATGCGCGCGCCCCAGTCCTCTGATTACATTTTCCCCGGGCAAAGACGGAGTTATATGAAATTTGTCTCAGCAGGTGAGCGACGGGAGACAAACATTCAATAAAGCTTTGTCACTCACATTGAGCATCCCGGGTGGAAAAGAGAGTATCTCTGTCCTCCTGATATATTTTGGGACATAAAGAAAATGCAGAGAGGGAAAAGAAAAGCATGGCTAGTATGGGGAGGGATTTTTCATTCGAGAATAACCTTTAGGGGATTTCAATGTATGAATTCAACGTGGAATTGTTGAATTGATGCAGATTTCTGATCTACTTGTGCATGATATTTGCAATCATAAATTTGAAAGTATAGCTAATCTGTAGCCACATAGCAAACACAACATGATTTCCTGTTTTTTTCTGTGATGCAGAAAACATGACTGGAATGCATGGAATCCAGCCATAAAAGTGGAATTAGCTGTATAACACAGATTGTCACAGAATTTGGCACGTTTTGGGTAAATAAATCAAAAGTAGCACTGATAGAATTGCCTATTAAATGAATAAATGGAAATCGGCCTGCACAATATATCATTTCATCATCGATATTGCAATGTGCGCCTCCGCAATTGTCACATCGTCCAGACTGAATTTTATTTGACCAGGAGCTACTGAATAATATTTAATCACTGTATTTATATGGACTTTATATGGTTTATGCAAAAAACATTTCTTTCTTAAAATTTTGTCTTGTTTTTCTTCCAAATATCTACATTTCATAGCAAAAACAAGATTATTTCACTTACCCCACTGGCAGATAACTTCCTTAAAACAAGCGAAATCTCTTAATATTCACTTATTTCTTCTGACCGTGAAAACTAAACAATATTTTTACTTGGTCTAAGAATTTTTTGGATATTTGGACTAGAAACAAGACAAAGCACTTTTTGCATTGTGATCATTCAATTTCGTACCCGAATACTGTTAGACTAGAAAACAGTCAAATAGTGCTATCAAACCATCTTCTGAAACACTATTCATATTGCAATATTCATCTCAGAAAAATAAAATATCACAATATCAGATTTTTCCAATAATGTGCAGTACTAAGTGGAAATGTATTCAAATCGTGATGGATGTAATCAAGTCGTAATCAAATCATTAGTGTTTGTAAATATAAATGCCATGGTTTTGTTTATTGCACACATACTTAAAATGATAGTTTTGCTGCACAATAGAATGGACTTCTTAAATTAATAATAAAAAACAGCTAAATAATCCAAACATTATTTGTAATGAATAATTGCACAATTGTTCTTTTATGTTTTAAATGATCATCAATAAAAGTTATTTCATGGGATTGCAAAAATTAATTTCATGTTCATTTAATTTTGGGAAAGAAATACAACTGATCTCACAGGGCCCAGCTTAATGTGTTATGCCTTCTTGTTTTTCTTTTTGCTATTCGGTCACTACTAAAAATCATAATTCATTTTTATAAATAAATAGTTAAAAAATGTTGTAAATTGCAATTTATGTTTATGCTAAACCAAGACTTTGCTTGCTCTTTTGTGCATTTTTAAAAATCTTCTGAAAGAAGAAAAATAAAACTAAATAATAATAATAATAATAATAAGTGAAAAAACTGTGTGTCTAGTCCAACAGTCCAGTGTTGGTTTTACATGTGAGTGAAATAAAATAGGAGTTTGCTAAAATTTTGCCCTCTGTAGGCATGACACTCTTGTCTGCATTATTTATAGGGTTCATTCACATTGTTTACTGCTCCCTGCACACAAAATCGCTAAACATGTTGACACACTGTACAATGTCCTGTAACATTACCAAACACAAACGTCAGAAGTACAGATTTGTTTTAGACTTGGTAGAATATTATAGGTCATATAACATTAAAAATATATACACAGTTGAAGTCAGAATTATTAGCCCCCTTTGAATTGTTTTCTTTTTAAAATATTTTCCAAATGATATTTAACAGAGCAAGGAAATTTTCACAGTATGCCTGATCATATTTTTTTCTCCTGGAGAAATTTTTATTTTTTTTTATTTCGGCTAAAATAAAAGCAATTTTTATATTTTTAAAAGGCATTTTAAGGTCAAAATTATTAGCCCCTTTAAGCTATATATTTTTTTCGGTAGTCTTCAGAAAAAACCATTGTTATACAATAACTTGCCTAATTACCCTAACTTGCCTAGTTAACCTAATTAACCTGGTTAAGCCAAAGATAAAATAAATCAGTTATTATAAATGAGTTATTAAAACTATGATTAGAAATGTGTTGAAAAAAATCTTCTCTCCGTTAAACAGAAATTGGGGGAAAAATAAACAGGGGTGCTAATAAGTCAGGTGGCTAATAGTTCTGACTTCAACTATATATATTTAAAAATGTAAATGGTAATAATGAATAAATTACAAATCACAAACATTTAAATGGTATATTTAAGCATTTGGGGTCTGTAGGATTTTTTCTTAAGTTTTTAATAGAAGTCTTTTACACTCACCCCACATGTCTGCATTTACCTGTATTTAAAGTAAAACATTAAAAAATAACACATTTTGTGAAACATTATAATTTGAAATAGTCTTCATTTTCACGCGATCCTTCACAAATCATTCTGATATATTAAAAATATTTAACATTATCAATAATTAAATTATTAAAACAGTTCTTCTGTGCATACTACTTAATATTTATGTGTAGATTGATCATTTATTATGTAAAAAGCTCAAAATAATATTGTCTGGTTGATAAATATCCCTGTCCGCTTCCTGTGTAGTGTGCAGTTTTGCACACTACACATTCTCCCTATGTTGTTTAAAGGGTGATCTTAAGAGAGAGTCCAAAAATCAGTGTCATTTTGAAAAATTCCAAAATCAAAGCCATTTTGGCTCAGAATGCAGCTGCTTTTCACTCTCTGAAAGGCTATTGAAGGCCAGCGAGAGAGTGGCGTTGTGTAATATCACCTCAGACAATAGTACATAGACGTCCACCTCTCTTAAACCACCCACCGGCTATCAGCCTCGAACACAATTCTACACAGCAGAGGCAGAGATGGAGGAACGTCTTGAATAATTTAAAACGTTCCTGTAACTAAATAGCTTCTCGACACAAATTAGTTCTAGAAGTTGAAGCTAAAGACACCCAACATGTCCCAGAATGCCTGGCTGGGTGATTAGCTGCAGTAATTAATGAGTGAGTAGCGTCTGCTTGTGGCTCCTGTGGGCTTCTTAACACTCCTTCAATTCCCAGCCCAACTGCCCTACTACTGCACTGACAGACTGACAGACACGATTTCATCAGGATCGCTCAAATCATTAGAAAATCAGTGTGGATTTCAGATTTATTTTGATAATGAGCGCTCTGTCTGTGATGACATATTAGTTTGTAGATAATGGTGGTAATAATAGTAGCAACAACAACAACAACAACAATAATAATAATAATAATAATAATAACAATATATTATTGTTATTCTATTATTATACTTTGCATGAATATAAATTAATGTAAATTATTGTAATTTAATAATTATAATTATATTGTTATACTTTACATGAAGGTAAATTGATGTAATTTATTATTAATAATAATAATTAGTAGTAGTTGTCGAAGTCATTGAGTAATAGTATCACTTTTTAATTAATTTAAATAATTATTTTTAATAAGCTTATATAAATTATTCGTCATCATCATCGAGTAATAGTAGCACATTTGAATTAATTAAAATAATTATTTTTAATAATGTTATATAAATTATTCATAGTCATCGTCGAGTAAGAGTAGCACTTTTAAATTAATTTAAAGGAATTATTTTTACAAATCTTATAGAAATTATTCATAGTCAATGTTGAGTTATAGTAGTACTTTTGAATTAATTTGAATAATTATTTCAAATAATGTTATATAAATTATGAAAATGCACAAGATCATAAGTTCAGTAATAATAATAATAATAGTAATAATAATAATAATAATAATAATAATAATAATAATAATAATAACAACAACAACTGCTATTTTTAGTAGTATTATTAATAATAAATGGTTGTAAAGGATTGTAAGTAGTATAAATAGTAAACAGTTGTGGTAATAATTAAATAAATAATTAAATGAATGAATGAATAAATGAATACATTTTTAAATAAATAAGTAAATAAATAAATTCCCCCAATTTGTTCTCAATGTTTTTGTTCTTAAATATAGCTCACATATTTGTATGTTGGTATACATATTTGTAGCTGGTAAATTGCGGATGTTAGTTTTAGGCCTCTTTTTCGTATGATTTTTATTTTATTAATTTAATTATTTTTTCATTTACTAGCTGAAGGAGTGTCCATTTCCTCGTCTCGACTCTATGAAAGCTTCTGTCCCACCAAATGTCTTTGTCTTTTTTCTTCGTACTGTACACACACGAGACTCAAATCAAAGAGCAGTACATTTACTCTTGCTGAAAGTGCTCCCTCTTAAATGGGCTGTGCCAAATTTTGTCATTCTCTTTCTTTTTGCTTAAGGCGACCACTCTGTGAGACTAATGATATGTGTGTAATAGCCATCATCCATCATGATCTAGTTATGCAAAACAGTTAACACAGTAATGCTCCTTGCGAAGCTCTTGACTTTTCTGTATTTTAGGCAGTAGAGCTGAGTAAAAAACAAAAAAAAAGAATATTCATGAATTGCTTACAATGTCTTGGTAGAGGCTACATCTTAAATATGCGTTTTTGTGGTGCTTTACATTTTTAATTGTGCATTTCATTTAAATAATGTAGCAAAATGTGGTAAGTTTGGTTAATTTATGTGAATCTATTAAAACTGGCAGTTTAAAATCAAATTATTCAGAAGCGCAGTTAGCACTCTTTTCTTAAGTGATGTTTAGTTTCAGTATTTATTAATATTTTGAATATACTTTTATTTTTTATCATTTTTTTATGGTTACGTCGTTCATTTTAAAAGTTTAGGTTTTAGACATTTTGTTGTTTGCTTTAGTCATTTATATTTGATTTTATTCTTTTTTGATAACACTTTCTATGAAGCTCATGCTTAAAATTATATCACTGTTCAGTCATAACTATTTGAAACGGTTTAACATTATTATTATTATTATTATTATTATTATTATTATTATTATTATTATTATTATTATTATTATTATTATTATTATTATTATTATTATTATTATTATTAACATTACTAATTGATACTTGAAGTATAATGTGTTAAGCCCTGCTCACACTGTGAGAATTCAGCCACAATTTTGTCATCTGAGACAAATTTGGGAAATTCCAAAAGATTCCTGAAATCCTAGGCTAAAATCTGTGATCTTTGATTATTGGTTTGACATGTTCACAGACAGCCGCTTAGTGCCCGTTGCCATCAGATTTTTCCTCCGATGAAGTTCTGGCTGTGTCAGAAGATTTCAGACACTTTCCTGCAGTGTGACAACAGCTCCGATGAGCGTCAATCCAAGAACCAATAGGAGCTCCGAATTTGATGACGCAATCCATGCCACAATTCAAATGACCACGAGGAAATGTCAAAACATTGTTTACATTTGATGTGAGGAATCTTTTCAGAACGCAGGATAGTGAAAGTGTCACAGGTGGATAAACTCCGGGGGCGTTTTCTTTTGTGTTTGGCACGTCTTCATTGTCGTTCAGTCTGACTTTAGGACAGTCGAGATCTTACACTGTGACATGTGAACCATGTTTGTGCAGTCTGACATGCTACAGTACAATCAGTGAAGATTTTAAAAAATCGCACAGTGTGAGCCGGCCTTAAGTGTATAAACATGCGCATTGAAAAATGAAATGCATCGCTAATATGTATTAATAACACTATTATAAATGTATCTATAACTTTCATTATATACACTATGAGGTTTGTTTTGTCTATATAGATACATTTATTGAATTGTTATGATTAATTATAAATGCTTATAAACAGATTTATAAGCTTGAGCTTTATAGGTAACTATATGCTGCCTATTTTTTATATAAATGGTTTTCATTTAGGTCTAATAAGTGTGTGTGTGTGTGTGTGTGTGTGTGTGTGCGTGTGTGTGTGTGTGTGTATGTATATATATATATATATATATATATATATATGTATGTGTGTGTATATATATATATATATATATATATATATATATATATATTTTTTTTTTTTTTTATATATATATATATTTTTTTTTTTTTTTTTTTTTTTTTTTTAAATTATTATTATTTTTTTAGTTTTTTAGTTTTCATTCTAATAAGAAATATTTCTCAATAGTTTTAGTTGAGTTTCTTAGTTTTTTTTGTTCTACACCTAAAAGTTCAGATGGAATTAAAAGCTTTTAGCCTTCTGTTTAAAAGTGCTGACTTCAGATTTTTTTTCTCCTTAGTTCGACAGTGAAATGAATAATACTTTTATGAGAGAAAATATTCTTTGTGGAAAAAAAAGCATAACGCGTCTCAGTCTGCCAGTAGTGCAGCTGCTGCTTGTGTGAAATCAAGTAAATGACATTCATACTCGATGGAGGATCAAATATCAAGTGGAATGGTCGTTGTAAACACTCTAATGAGTGTGTGTATTATCAGTTGAGTGGTTGAGTCACTGTTTGCTCAGTTAATCATGCTGTTGTATCATTTGCTGAATCAAGGTGCAGACAAATGTAATATTTATGCTAATAGTTCACAAAGCATGAAGCAGAAATGTAATATTACCTGCAAATACTACACCTGCAAAGGTTGTTGCGTTTATTTTTAGGAAAGTTACACTGTTAGACAATATATTGTATTTTAACTACCCATTCACAGTAAGTTATCTGTAAATGTGTTTTACAGGAGCAGGGCCATTTCATTTTACAGTAAAATAGCCTTACCGCAACTTCTTTTATGGTAAAACGCCCTTCAGCACATTTTAATGCATGTCAGTTATCAGTATGACAGTTTTTACAGTAGTTTTACTGTCATTTACACTAGCAGTACAAAACCTTTAGTTTTAGCATTTACTATTGAATCTAATACATTCCAAACAAGTCAAGAGATCATGCACAGTATTTTATTATTCATTGTTTTTATATCAATTTTAAATGTTTTACAAAGATCATTTTCATTTATCAATCTATTTTAAATACATTTTTGTGATGCTAATTGATTATTATTTTTTGTGCAGTACTGGATTACTTTGATTGCAGTATAATAGGGCTGCACAATATATCGTTTCAGCATCGATATCGCAGGGTTATCATTCTCAATAGTCACATCGCAAGAAATGCAAGGTTATGCAATGATATGCAACATTAACATGTGTTTTTGAGGCCTGTGACTGCATAATGAGTTTGTTTAAAGAATTCTGGCATAAAAAATGGTAGTTTGTAACTTTAATAACGATTAATTTTATTGAATTATTTTTATGTTCATTATTCATTGTATTCAGATTGAAATATATTCGTATTCATATCGCAATATATATTTCGGAATAACAAAATATGGCAATGTTAGATTTTTCCAATATTGTAAAGCCTTACAGTAGAATACCATTAATTCCTAATGTGCATTAAGTTATTGTAAAAGTTTTACAATTACCCACAATGCAGTGCATATTACAGTAGTGAGCTGTAAAGATCGTATGCCGTATTTTACTGGGCAGTTTTTACAGTAAATAACTGTAAAATTGCAGCAAAGTCTAACAGCATGTGTTCTTTTTTTGAGGTTTCTGGTGTTTTTTTGATGACTTCCAGCTCTTGGCGTTCATCTTAAGGCGTTACTCATGATCCTCACCCAGCTCCCTCAGCTCTTCTCATCCTGATCACGTATTTCTGTGTCTTTCCAGATGCCTGAGATTACTCTTACCAGTAAAATTAATGATGCAATCCCCTGGAGTTTCTTTTGTTTCAACAAATACAAACGTAGCTCTATGGAGCTTTGACGTTTTATAGGCTTTGATGAAAACATGGGCGTTGTGTCCTGGCCTCAGTTTGGTGGCCCTCAAAGGGATATGTGCATTTTCAGACTAATTTATACATTTTTATGAAGTGTAGCGCATCTTGAAAAGTGAAGCCAGAATATTCTTACTGCCCCCAGGTGGCTGGCTGCAGTATAGGTCCTAAATCCTGCGCTCTACATGTAAAACAATGGGATGTGATGTAAACTTTTTAAAAATCTTAAAAAAAAAAAAAACTAAAACAAGGACTCAACAAGGACTAGTTATGATGTTATCATGCAGGATGACAGCACCCATACCTGGGACATTTTGGCTTCAGTTTTCTACAGTGTTTCTACAAGAATTAATTAAGGGGTGTAACAATTCAGTCAACCCCCTATTCGATTCGATTCACAATTTTGATTTCACTATTTAATTTTCTCTCAGTTATGACAAAATTAAATTAGGACATTGCACCGTAAATTCATATGTGTCCTTTTATAAGGCTATTGCTGCAGGTTTCTTTGTGAAATTGAAATATAACACAACTAAATTGAAATTTTAAAAACAAACCCCAAATCAAATAAGTTACACAAAAACTGTGTATATGTATATAAACAAAGTAAGGCTTTTCTTAAATACAACTGGAAATATCAACGATGTCTTACAGCAATTCGTAACTTTTTGATTTAGTGGTTAATTTGTATGATCTTATTTGTACTATTCAGTACGATTTGCTCATCCCGTAATGATGGTTGGGTTTAGGGTTGGGATTTTGTGCCATTCTTTATGTTCTTTAACAAATTGTTTTTGTTCTTCAAAAAAAATTAACATTTTCATATGACTGAACTCATATGAATTCATTTGAATTAGCCACTAAACTGACAAAATCTAAAATAGTTACATTTCCTTATGAGACTAGGCTGGAAAATAACTGAATGTAGAACTGACTGAAAACTGACTGAAAGCTGGATGGACACTGTTTCAATTAACGATAATCTTCTATGTAAAGCTGCTTTGACACAATCTACATTGTTAAAGCGCTATAGAAATAAAGATAAATTTAATTGAATTGTTTTTCAGCAAGAAAACGTATACTTGTGATATCATTAAAATGCTAAATTCATGTTAATTCTATAGACATGTATGAATACTTTACACCCAAAGCCACAGTAGCAGACTACAGGACTGAATATGGACAAGCACACAGTGATTCGTAACTCAATCCTATCGCCATCTACTGGTCTGGCATGCAAAATGCAGCGTTTAAAGTTGCTTTTGCGAATCCATGTAGAGAGGGATCATTTTGATAATGATGTTGTCTGTTTGCAAACCTTTTCAAAATGCAATGTAAAAAAGTAATATCTCATCAACTTTTGATACCTTGAGTTTACTTTTCTCAGTCTGTGAAAAACACGACGTTCCTTCAATTTCTGGGAAAAGTACTTCTGACCTGGAGCTTCATGCTGACACTCGGGTAATAGTGGAACAAGCAGTTTTTCAAGGGCCGGGGCGGTTGACGGGTCCAGTCTGTCCCTTTGCTGACAGCACTACTGACACCCTCTCCGACACTCGAGATGAGGGAGGAGCGCTTGTCTCTCCACTGCTTTCATCTAACGGGCCTCTAATGATCAAGAGGACGGCACTGGCTCTGGACATGATTGAGAGAGATGGATGTCGCAGTGCTGGATGCATTGAAGAAACAGACTGAGGCTGGATAACAAGGCAGCTGTTTATGATTGCTGATATATCAGTTTGAGGATTTGAAGGGCTTTAAAGTCATCCTGAAATCAAAATAGCCAATTAATATTGTGTTGCAGAGGCTATTATAAATGTTTTCTTTTTCATTTTGAATAAAAAAAAAAACTTTAATGTGCCTGTTTATTTTCAACAACAAATCTCCTCTGATGATGTTTCTACTGGGACAATAGGGTTTTTAAAATTCAATCCATTCGTTCTACAACTTGTTACTCGCATTCAATCCCATACCTGTCAACATTGGGATGTGAAAATAAGGGAAATGGCCACCATAATAAGGGATTCCGCCAACACCCCCCCCCCAAAGAAGTCCCCAAATTACTAAAAATGTTCATTTGGACCTGTTTCATTGTAAATAAACTGTTAAATGGTCAGTAATATGTTTTATTATTATTAACAAAAAAAAATAGTATACATTAGCAGCAAATAAATTAGCAAACAGTTCAGCTTATTAATATTAATAGCTAATATAAAGAAACCCAATCAAGCTATCAACTCTCATTAGCCGTTTCTTCACTGTATAACTTACACATTCTGATTATAGAGCAACGAATGAATGATTTATTTAGATTTTTTTCCTTTAATTACATTAAATAACAGAGGTGTCTCTTTAAAATTGCACACATCTGTCGGTGCCTATGGCAAGTGCACCGACACATGCACTCCGGTGTTCGCAGCGACTCGGGTTGGATTCCCGCCTCGAGTTCTTTAAAATACTTTTTGTGTAAAATTGATTCTTTTTTGAAACTTTAGAGCTTTTATGAATGTTTATTGAATAGTTTCCACAATGTTTTTTTTTTTTGAAAACCAATTAACTGTAGGGGCTCTGGCCCTCTAAAACCTAATGTCTAATGTGGCCTCTTTGAAAAATGAATTGCGCACCCCTGTACTATAGCAAAGTTTTCCTATTTCCCCCCCCCCTTTTTTTGTTTGTTAGTTTTTTTGTCATAACAATTGATTTCACATGATTTTGCAAAAAGATTAACAAATGCTGTTGGTGATAAACCTGAAGTTTTTAACTTAATTTTTTATTATTTTATTTATTTTATTACTTATTTTATTTCATTTAGCTGCCATGGCTGCCATTTCTTGCTTTTGTTTGCTTTAAAGCCCACATGAAGGAGAAGCTCTGACCTTTTTTTCTAATTGTAACGCAGTTCCTAGAAATAGAATATTAAATGAGAAAACAGTGGGCGTGACTTGTATTTTTTTTTTCTACTGCGAGCTGATTGGATGTAATAAAGTATTTCTTTTAGAAAGATTGGGAAAAGAGATTGATAAAGTTAGGCCGACACCTCACCATTTCTGTTTGTTGTCATACCACAATAACAACTGACAGTTGGAGGGGCGTGGTTAAGTATGTTAACCTCACCCAATACCTCAGACAGACGTAATGTGAGAATTTAAATGAGAGGGAATATCGAACTACACTGTTCCAATTTACTATGACCTTTTATGTGAAGCTGCTTTGGCACAATCTACATTGTAAAAGCGCTATACAAATAAAGATTAATTGAATTGAATTCAGATTTCAAATTTAGATTACAAAGGCAAACTTTTTTCTTAATGACATGCACAGATGAATTCTTCACCCCATAACTAGCTGTGAGCTAACAAAATCAATATGATTTGTTTTGATGTCATGTGTACTTTAAGTTGTAACTACCAAAATGCCTAGAACACAACACTTATTTAAAGTTAGTGTAAAGCAGAAGTTGCGGAGACTTTTATTTCAATATGTTGATGCACATACAATGGAAATGGAATATTTGTAGCACGGTAAGGGAGGAATAATTAAGAATATTGTGGCTAAAGCTGTCAAACTGACGTCAACAGAGAAGGACCGCCACTACAAATGCAAAAGCAGTGGATTGACTTGTATGGATTAATTGTTAATAGTTAAATAACTGAACAAAAAAAGAAAAAACTAGCAAAATAAGAATTGTAAAGTTTAATGTCACACATCAATTATATAGAAACTATATAGATATTTAAAAATATATAAATTAGTTAACACATATCTACAATTAAAATGAAAAAAGAACTGGCTTCACTTGTCATTTCACTTGACAATAGAGTACTGTAATATTACATATCGACCTGAGGTGTTAGGTCATGTACACTCATGGATTTTGGCTTGCTTACAAACCAACCAAACCAACAAGCTTATGTTTGCATGCCATACAGGCCATGTTGATGTAGAGATGACTGATAAGCTGATGGTGATATTTCGTTCATGTGTATAGACATGCAGCATGCTTAATCAGGACAGTCCATTTTCTTAAAACAGAGCCAAAGAACTTCAGCATTAACACTGTGTTCATGATGCTAGAGTGCAATATAAAGCATATGTTAGTGTGAGGAGAGGCTTTAGCAGCAGTAGAGTGTAATTTCTCTGTGTTCAGGAGTGGTAATGAGTCGTTAAAGTCTGTGAAAAACAAACAAGGTCGTGTTATCTGTCCTTGCTCTGTGATTGCAGCTGCTGGCCGCCAAACAGAAGGCCTTCCATCTCCCTCCAGAGTAATTAGTGCTTGCTAAATGTTGCACGCCTGCCTGAATTACCTTCTTATGCAGCTGGTTAAAATCATTTCAGCTGTGCTTATTTGCCTACCTTTAGAATAAATGTTGTGCCGCGCAATTCTGTTATTGCCTTTTAATTGCGAGGTATATTTAGCAATGCGTTTTCTCACATTTGAAGGCCTGTCCTAAATCTAGGTGAACTTACAAACTGTATTTTGAAGCAATATATATTAAATAAATTATCACAATATAATATTTAATTTCATTTAGTATCGATAATTATAGATTTTTTTTTTTTTTTACAATTCATTTAGGAATATTAGGACTTTTTATTTATTTAACCACTTTATTTTAATTAACCAACATTACTAAGGCAAACAGTTTTAATAGTCAAAAAAAAAAAAAAAAACTAAAATATCTCATCTATTATGTCTTATATTAAAATAAACATAAGTGTTAAAGAGACTTAAACTTGATCAATAAAATGTGATATAAAATGTGTGCAATGAACAATCAAAGCAAACTTTAAGGTAGATCTGTAAGGTGTGAATAATAATGATACAGTAAACCTCAAATCGGAGCTTTTGAACATTACAAATTATGTATTGAATGACTTCATAACCCATGTGCTAAAACAATCTTTCTGATGGGGTGCTAGTTGCTGGGATGTACAAGAAAAGAAACCAAAAAGCCACTCTGGTGACATCCTTACATCCTTTTTTAATTTACAATCTCTTCACTGCGTCACGACACTCATTTTCATGTGTGTGGTTATTCTGACCTGAGATGTCAATGACGAAAGTCCATTCGCATATTGCGTCTAAAAGTAAGATGTCCTCTCTGCAGTCTGTAACCATGGTGGCGCACTGGACCAGGTCCACTACATAGTGGACATTGTACCGCCCACTAAAATAACTCCCAGTCTACTGTGATGGTAGGTGTAGGTGTAGGTGATCGCCCATTACGTATCCATTTTCAATGCACTTTGTGCTCGCGCTCTTCTGGCGTCACTCGTTACTAGGCGACCATCAACCATTTTCTCAGTGGCTGACAAACTATTACAAGTTTGTATTTATGAAGAGAATTAAAAAGCCCTTCAGTGCTCTATATCTGAGGTTATTAGTTTGCCATTATTACCAAAATGTGTATATTCCATACAAAGTGTGAAGCAGATTGGTTGGTTCTAATTGCTTGAATTAGTGCGCATGCGACATTCTTGAAAGTTAAGATGTTTTCATCTAGGAGTGCCTGGAAAATGCGAGGGCATCACGTGCACACCGCTTGCGTCGTGCACAAATCTGTGCACCTTGATTGGAAGTAACCTTAAGCTTATTGGCTTCCTTCCAAGGCATGCTCAGCAACCACATTTAAATAAAACTATAGTGCTTCATGCCAAATCGTCATACCATACTTTTTAAAATGGTTATTGACAATGGTGTTCGGTCAATAAATACTGATATCAGTTTATCAGCCCAGCCCAAGTACATATTCACTAAATAATTAAAAGATATGCTCAAACAATAAAGCAAAGGTTTGTTTGTTTGTTTGTTTTTCCGCTAAATTAGCATCATTTCAAATATTTTTTGAATTGTAATTATTTAAAAAGCCTTTATTATTATTATTATTATTATTATTATTATTATTATTATTATTATTATTATTATTATTATTATTATTATATTATTATTATAATATTATTATTATTTTTTTATTATTACTTAATTTTTTTTTTTATAAAAACCTATGTACCTGTAAAAAAAATCTTAATTTTATGCTGTTGAAGGAATTATGTGTGTTATAATTTTGTGCTTATTCCCCCAGTGTCAGGAATTTATATTCATGGCCAAAAATGAGAAACAGTCACAATTTCAAGAAAAAAAACTTTTTCAAACATTTTCCAGCATACTCCGAAAACTCCTTTGAGCTCAAAAATGTGTGGTAGTGTGGCTGTTTGGCAGATTTACACCTGCAAAATTCAGTCATTTAAATAGAAATCCATGCATTGTGGATTTTTTTGTGAGGGTGCAAGTTTTCTTAGTGCTGATTGTGCAAAAGTTTTAAGTTTGTCATATGGGTTTGTCAACTTGCAGTGATTTCTCAGATCCTAAAATGTTGTATTCACTGTCATATCCAGTTTGTCCTATCATAGTCTATTGGCAAACTCATTTTTGAATCTGACTCCCTCTGGGGCTCCAGGATATTTGGACTGAGCCCACATTGAGATTATGTGCATCTCTTTGAGAGCATTCAGAGCAGCTCCAGCTCTCCTAGAAACAGTGGAAAAGGTCACTCCGAATGGCATGTAAACTCACTACAGCTTTATATGCTTTGCATGAAAGAAGTTCTTTTTTTCTCTGTGGGATGTTTCTGTTTCTGCAAGGCCATCATTGACTCGGATGTTTGCAATGTACTGCTTAAGTCTAGCATTCACTGTCAGAAAAAGATATGAAAATATATCTTTAGGGGTAAAACAGCTTCTCACTGGGGCTTAAAAATAACAACTAAAACTACCTATGTAAGGTTAATATTTCTGCAGCACCTTAGAGAGTGTCTAATTATGCCTGAAGGGGATTTTAATTCATTTGCATTCTATATTTGTATCACCTACTCTTAAGAAAGTGAATGGAAATCAGGCATAACTTATATTAAATAGTATGAAAGCAAAATCGTGTTCACAAGCTGTCTAAATATATTCACATTTGGTCTATTAATGTATTAATATTGAAGTGTAAAGTTTTAACATTTGTATGAAGGGATATCAAAGCAAAGCATAACACAATATTACTTAACAGTGGAACTACCAGAATTCGATAACTACTAGAATGGATGTAGTGGTCATTGTGATCATTCATATAAGACTGTGCTGAATATAATTTGTCATGTTTACATTTGAAGCTACTATTGAGTCTTTAGAAATAAGCTTTGAACGTCTGTCATCATCATTATTGTAATCATATATGTTTTGTGTAATATAGCCTATAATTGTGTTCAAGTTTTTAGACTACACAATGAAGAGCAGAAAAGAAGGGAAGTTTTTTTCACCACAATGAAAATTTTGTTTTTAAAAGATACGTTTTAGGCAAAGTTCTGTTTTATTTCTATTAGAAAGTTGTGTTTTTATTAGCAAAAATTTGCTTGGCTACAGAAGCACTCAAATTCAAAGGCACGAACAAAAAGTAGCTGTTAACTGTCAATGCCATTCAATATATAAATACTCTGAACTCCATTTTGTTTTTGTCATTTTACAAAATGTACACACTTTTAGCAAAAGTTAGATTACTATACAGTAGTTATATGGGTTTTATTTACACATTATTATTAAATTACACAATTTAAAACTGGTCAAAATGATTTCTAAGTATAATAAAGGAAAAGAACAATGTTGTGCAGTGATCCTGTGCAAATACTTTGGACTGCAATGCATCTATCGGTTGTATTCTTTAATATCTGGCAAGCATGGGATACATTTGTTTGCGACACACAAGTGTGCGATGGTTAAATTTTCTCTAAATGATGCAGCCTCTGAATTGGGGCATCAAATTTAGCATATCTTTTTGATGAATGATTCAATGAATCACCCAAGACAGGAAGTTGGCACCACCTGCTGGTGGTTTTAGTCTCAAGATGTTTAGCCTTGAGCTTAGCCTCAAGGTTTGCTCTCCGCTTTTGTCAATTGCTTGGTTCCTTGCCACTGTTACCTCTGGCTTGCTTGGTTGGAGCTGCTCTTCAGTGGCCTTCAACTGTGCTTTTTGTATTTTACTCAACTGAATTAAACTGAACTGAACTTCACCAGTGACATTCAAAATAAACTGAAGTGAATCCATTTTAAATTAACTAGAACGACGCCAGCATTCTTACATTTACTCTTCTGCATGCCTGGTTTGCTTTAATGTTTCACAATCGGAAATATTGTAGACACAGACACAGGATGTCAACATAATGTCAGATTGACTTTGTACCCCAACATCAGGGATTTTGCATTTTGTTTGGCGTCAGAACCCAACATCATGCTTAAAATCAACCGAATATCAGTGTTTAATGATGTTACAGCTTGATGTTGTGTGGACGTTACCACTATGACATCTATCAGATGTTGGATTTTGGTTGCCATGCCTGACAAATAAATGTCAGTATTTGATGTCATTATGACGTTGGTATGAGATGTTTGCCCGACGTTGGATTTTGGTCACTTGTCAGCACAACCTAAAATCAACCAAATGTCTTTTATCGTCATTTTCGAACGTCAAAATACGTTGTCCGTAGATGCTTGCTAGACATAAAATGTTGGTCAACTGACTATATCTAACCTAATATTAACGTCTTTGTGAGTGTTGTGTGCCTGCTGGGTCTCTTTTCTTCATCTATATTAAGTTGTTTTGGCAAAAAATGTACATTGTTAAAAGCGCTATAGAAATATAAGTGAATTTAATTGAATTGCCATATGATTTTTTTCCATTAGGAAGTAACCTGTTTAAGTGCCAGGCAACACAAAATGTTGTTTAATTTTTCTAGATATTTTTATTTTGTTGATTCTTTTAGGATGGTATTTTAGGTAAATCTCATTAAGATTATTAACTATATAATTATATATATATAAAATTAAATTTTTTATTATTATTTTTTTTTTACAGATTAGGTAAATAATCTCATTAAGAGATCTTTTTTTACAGACCAGATGTATTTGGATGTCTAAATAGGTTTGAAACAGAAATTGAGGAGGATGCTTTGTAATTTGTTCTTGAAAAGAGACAAATTTTGAAATATGAACCTGTTATCTGTATTTCAGGACAGTAATTTTGTGAATCTAATTCACAGTCAAGCAGTGTTACAACTTCATGCACCTCACGACCCTAGAGCCGGCTTCTTTAGTGTTTGCTTCAGTAGTTTCTCTAGTCTAAAAAAATGGTTTTGTGTTTCACTGAGCATTTCTTACTGAAAAACAGACTCTTTGTCCTTGAATCTGCCTTTTGGAATCAATGAATCCCTAACAAGCATATATATTAATGGCATTTAAATGACTCTGATGACATTACACTTTTAATGGCGTGGCGCGGTGTACTGAATGAACATTGATCTAATAGTGACTTTCTCTTCTCTTTCATGTGAACGCGTGGATCTTGGATGCTCAACATCACAGGTATTTGGATTTCTTTATTTCAATGATCAATGCTAGATCAATGCTAGACGCTGTTTCTTTTTCTACATATGTGAATGACCATGGGACCAAACAGTAAATATTTGTATTGTGCGTGTTGGAAAAGCTTTAGATGGTTAAAAAAGAAAAAGCCTGGCCTTGCATGAGCTGCTGACTAATGCAGAGTTTGTGATGGGAATAATTGTGGCTTTGACTCATTAGTCATGAAGCTTCTGTCGCACAGCCGTTTGAAAGGAGAGAAAGTCTCTTCTTTTACTGAATGGCATGATCCGTCAAAGTAAAACTGCAACTCTGCTTGCAAGCTTGACGCATTATAAACAGGAAACACTTTATGTAAATTTATTGCAGTCGAGTGCAATTTATTGAGTAAGACTTTAATATCTTTTTTTTTTTCCTTTTCTACAGTACACAACTGCTTTTTATTGTTTTGAGACTATGTGCTAATTAGAGTTTGCTTTAGTAATAGAATAGTTCAAGCATAAATGGCAAATCTGTCATAATTAATGCACCCCGTTGTTCTAAAACTGCATTTTTTTCATCCATGGAGCATAAAAACATAACAGAAAATTTTATATGGAGTCAACCGAAGTTAATTAATAAATGTTAAACAAACAAAAAAACAAACAAACTCTGCATATGAAGTTCCAAGTACTCTGTAAAAAATCCTGGGTTCCACACACTCGATTTTTGTTGGAACAACATGAAGGAATCAAGTTAGCATATTATAATTTTTTTACAAATTTAAGTGGAATAAACATAAAACTATTAAGTCCAAAAAACCCTCATAAATTTTGATGTTACAGCTCATTTTAAATAAGTCATTTGAACTAATAGAGAACATAAAATAGCATTTTATTTGAATACATTTTGGTCCTTTTTCTTAAGTAAATTTCAATAAAATTCTCTTTTCTCAACCATCTCCAAACACACTCACGTTCCAGTGTTTGTTGAAACTTGCAATAAATGAGTGCTTATATTCATCACAGATGCTAATGGTGTCAAAACTAGTTTATGTTTCAGATAAATCCTGTTCTTTAATTTTCTATAGGTCAAAGAATTTTGAAAACAATAATCAAATTTAAATAAAGAATCATGTGACACAAAATTTTCAGCATCATTAATGTTGCAATTACAAGTATAAATGACATTTTTAAATGTATAAGAGCTTGTATACAATGCTCAGAATATATAAGTCTAATCTTTTAAATTCATATTTTTAATAGGAAGCTATCTAATATTATTTTTGTGCATACATTAGATAAGTCAGTACTGAAGTCAAACCTGGAGCTTATCTAAGAAAATAACAAAAAATGTCCAAAACTAGTACACCCTAATGTATATGTTATAGAAAAATATTCAATACATATTTTAAAAAGAGGCAAAATCACGAGAAGCAAAAAAAAGAAAAGAAAAGAAAAGAAAAATTTTGTTGAAATTTTTTTTTTCTTTTTTTTGTGCAATATTTTGCTCAAATTTAATTGTATTATCTTTCAATTTCAATTTCTAAACAATTTAATTGTGCATTCCCTTGTGCTATTCATTATAATTTTGTAAAAACTAAATAATAGAATATACAAAAACCAAAAAAAAAACAATAATAATCTTATATAGATTCACTTTTCACTTAGCATTGACATAAAAGCGAGTTAATGATTTCTTAACCGCCATTTAGGTATCTTCACCAATTTTCTACATTCCTCAGAAACACCTCATGGTTTCCATAGCACACTCTTTGCACTTCTCCCATGCCTTTCAAACACGTCCCCCGAGAGAAACCTAGAATTGTGGTCTTTGCTTTCCAGACCCCAGAGAGCAGTTCCTGTCAGACAAACCTACACATGAGCTCACAGATCCTCTTTTGGGTCACGTTCACCGCTACACCATCCCTCAAGACCAGCTCTGCAGCCGGCCGTCACTGACAGACATGTTGTGCCTGCAGAGAGACTATAGAGGGAACAGAAAACATTGAAAGAATAGCACTTTAACACTAGAAATAAATGATGCACAGATTTTTCATAGTTTATTTGAATTGCTGTTTTTTTAGATACATATTTCAGCGTTTTAGAAGTTATTCAGAAGTCACAGTGCATACTTTATATTACTTTTAACTTATTTTAGTAAGTTAATAAGGTTTCAACAATTTTTTTTAAAGACAAACCAATTTTCACTTGATGTTTTAAATTGAATTAATTTGCGTAAATGGATATGACTATTGGTTAAAAGCTTTTGCAATATATGTATATTTTTAATAGGTATCTTTTAAATTTAATTAGATCATATAATTTAAATATATTAACTAAAAACATAATGATTTGGTTTTAGCTTTGTGATGTTATGCTACATAAATAAAAATAGGCTTAAAATAAAAACCCTAAAGTCACTCTTATAGAACAGAATAGCAGTGTTTCCATGATTAGTGCTGGAATTAAGGTGCATATTTTTTCTGTATTTAGAAATCTTTCCAGTATATAGCAGCAGGAATAATCCACTCATAGAATAAAATCAACAAATGCACAAGTAGCCCATCTGAATGAAGCTTTTTATAAAGTACATCAAGTATAGATGCTGACTCTAGCTTTAGATAAATGTTTTGACAGATGAAGTTAACAAAACCTTTTTGTAAAATGTCTGTTTTTCTTTAAACTTTTGAATTAAAAACTCCAAATGGTTGCATAAACGTGAGTTTAAATTGAAAACCGGCCAAACACAAACGTCTTAAGGCTAGTTTATACTTCTGCATCGAGTGTGACCCATAGATATATACACTAGATATAAACGACCCTGAGCGTTGAGCATGTGCCAATACCGCCGCCACATTTGCACAGGGCTCCCAGGACAAATGTAATTCAACTGCACTAGTCAAGACCAAAGCTAATCTGAAGATGTTGGACTGTGTACGGGTGTAGTAATGAGCAAACAAACAAAACAAAGCACAAAGGCATAACATTTCATAGGTCCGATTTTATTTATTTATTTAAGATTAGATTTTACTTTTGTGCTCAACAAGTAACGTTATTGATGATGATACAGTCACTTACTGCACTGACCATAAGGAAAAGTATCACCAACTCGCACTAAATACTCAGCTAATGCTAATTTTGGTGAATAAAATCAGCAAACAATGTAAATGAAATATGACAACAAGATGCTGCGCTGCTAAAAACTTGTATTAATGTTGACTGAAGTGAATGAGTCGTTCATAACGGAGATTCATTCACAAACGAAACGCTCCCTCCACTAGAATTAGAAGTGAAAGCAGGAGAGTGGGTGTGTTTCAGGACATGGATTAGATCAAATTTAACAGGGAGGAAGATAATACATTTCCATGCACACAAACACATGCTCTTTGTTGGCAATGATATATGATACAGATATATGTATATATGTGTATACATTTCTGGCTCTGGGCCGACCAGTCTTCCACTGCACCTTAGTCCTGCATTTATTTCAAAGGAGCTCTGCCCTGTACTAAAATGGCGGATCTATTGATGCATTACTTCCAAAAGAAAACAACAGGGAAGGCGAAATCTAATGTAAATATTTATTGGCGTAACCCACGACCCCTGCCTTGCGCGTAACCATGCATTTATACTTCTTCAAGCTGTTTGTGTTGCTCTGCAATAACCTTTCCGAAACGTTAGCTGGGAGTAGGTTATGTTATGTTCCTCTGTATTGAGTTTCTTTGCGGGTGCTTTATTCTTTTCTGAGCGCTACCTTGCACCTACGTGTGCACTTGATGCAGAAGTATAAATCAGCCTTTATCCGTACAATGTTTTTAACGAATATTGAAAGATCACCAAATTGCAGAGGTACAATATTAATTGATTGAAGGTCAATATAGTATGTTTGTCAATACATCTGTGCTCCATCTTCAGCTTCTCTGGCCTCTGTTAACGATCCGTTTAACCACTTTGTAGTGTAAAATCATCGCAGTGCAGTTTGTATGCAAGTCTAGAACAGAGATTACAGAGTTAAAACATGTTTGGAGCCAAAAACGTCTTATTCTGACCAGTTGATTGGTGTATCTCTAGGAGAAATGATGTGGGAAGAACCTCTAATAAGGTCTCCCCTTTACTGAAATTCACGTCCCATCTCTAATCATTAACATTCTGCGCTTGTTATAATGTTATCACTGAAGTGAGAGGATCAGATCATCACGTATCTTTGCCGACGTATCCGTTACAGACCTGATATGCATGAGCAGCCTGAAAAGCCTGACGTGAGGTGACTGAAAATGAGTGGTTAGAGGCATTCAGACAGCGTTCTGACTTTAAAGGTTGAACTGGCTTTTGATCTGAAAACTTGATAATTATTGCCGAGAACCGCTGGTTGTTTATGTTACTGTCAAGGAGCTGAAAATGCTAATCGTTTGGGATGGGGATCGTAAGGATTTTTTAATGATTCGAGTTCTTGTTCCTTTAGTGCTTGAAGAATAATTGCTTTCTGCTGTTTATATATGCTGCTTGGAACATTTCTATTTCTATTTATATGGCATTGAGTATCGTTAAAAATTGGTGGCGAGTAATTGTACGGATGTTGCACAAACTTCACATGAGATCATGACAGTTGCACCAGTTTAGTTTGGATGCAGTTATGTTCAGTAAACAAGTCGAAAAACCATTGTTTCAGTAAGTGAGTGAATCATGAGGATAATGTGAACAAACACACAACAATAGCGTTTTGCAATGTTTGCTAAGGATCCATCAAAGTGTGGATTTACTTTACATTACAATCAGCACCGAGCCACCAACGGCACACCATCACTTCCTTACAGCTATTGTTTACTACAGGTAACTAGATGACCGCTCTAAATACTGGCCTGGTGTACGTGACACAGCATTTTTGGGCGTTTTCACGGATGTGTAAATGTAGATTGTTTTAAAAATGTTGTTGTGTAAACATGATTTTTTTAAAGCAAGTTTTTGGCTATTGCTGTTGTGTAAATGAAACATAGAAAAGGTCTGTTCACAACAAGTGTTACAACCTATAGGGGTAAGATGTACCATAACAGGAAAAAACTCTGAAAAAGATAATGCGTCAAACTAGATACATGCCAATAAAAGCCGTTGGTTTTTTTTGTAGGAATCTCTTTAGAGACAGACCATGCCAAAATGACAAACAAAGCACACTTTTTTTGTGGGGCTCAAACTGAAAATGCCATTTTTGGCCGATATGTACAGTATTTGGTGGATGGATAAAGGCAAGGTAAAATCCACATTGATGCTATTTACCCTTTTAATACCATTTCCTGCTGTTCGTTTGTTAATAATTCATAGGTTAGCAAACATAATTGTCATTATTTTCGTGGTTTAATCAATTGCTAAAGGATTTTACTTATTAATTGGAGTGTGTGAGGTATGACCAACATGTTTAATGGTAACTATATATTTCACAGTATATTTACATTTTTTTATGCTATTGCCAGTTGAATTTGTGGGAAAACCTTTTGCAGTGTTTACATGTTTATTACTGCATATAATTTGGTGGATGGAAATTTGGTGCATCTCTAAAAATGTTCATTTTAAATTCAAATATTATTTGTCTCATATACAGTATGA
>NC_079457.1:22210669-22213169 GCF_903798145.1 Danio aesculapii
AGAGGAACTGTAGGAATATTGTAAACATCCGTTTCTAAAAATCTACTTGTTGGGTCAAATCTGAAAAATAAATGATCTATTGTCAACTCTTGTTATTAAGCTATTAGGCAGATTTTGGACTGACTTGGTGGCAACAAGTCCTGCCGTTTTCCCTTGCTTCTTAGCATTGTCATAGATCTTCCTGGCATCAGTCCTCCTCTTCACTTGAGCCACATACACCTTATGGTTTGACGTGCTGGGAATAAAGAAAAGACCAATTAGAGCAGAAAGAACACATAGCTTGATTATAATAGTTTATATATTTGTTGTATCGTAAAGACTCATGGAAAACCATAAAAATGGTCTTGATAATTATAACACCCTTATAACAACAACCAAATAAAATGTAAACATTTATCTCACTTTTTATCATCTCAGAACTGCAATATCAACGTAATCTCACAGCGATTCGTAACTTTTTGATTTAGTGGATAATTCGTATGAATTCGTACGATCTAACTCGTACAATTTATTACGATTTGCTTAACACCCAATGACGGTTGGGTTTAGGGGCGGGGTTGGGTGCCATGCCTGCTTTTTTAAAATCGTACATTTTCATATGACTGAACGCGTACGAATGTGTACTAATTAGCCACTAAACTGAGAAAATGTAAAATACTTTCGTTTTCTCATGAGATCAGGCTGGCAATTTATAAGCTTGTGTTTGTGTCTTAAAGTCAGAACTGTCTCAAACTAAATATTAAAAACTGTTTTTTTAAACAATACAATTCTAAGAAACAAAAACTAAGAATGACATGTCCATATCTCACAATTCTGACTGTATATCATTTATATAACTTTATATTAATATAAAAAATTGTATGAAAATAGTCAGTTTTTCCCTTCAGATTTGGACTTCATATTTCACAATTGTTGAATGCCAGAAATTTGATTTCATATCTCACAGCTCTTAGAGAAGAATCGTGAGACAATAATAAAATTAATATTGCCTATTACCATTTTTTTTGGTCAGTGGCAGAAATGAGCATCAACAGGTTACAGTGTTCTTCCACATGAAGCATGGTATTGTTTTAGTTTTATTTATTTAGCTGCTCAAGCACTAAAAGGTACACACGGTAGCTTTAAATTTATCTCACAAAAACCTTTTTATGTTTTACTCCTTGACGGAAATGAGCCTCACACACTAATCAGCTAGTACCAGAAAAAAGGTGAGCAGAAAACGTAATTTCCCATTTACAAAACATGATTTACTGAGAAACTCTGGCAATCATAGCAGTTCCAATCCCCTGAGCTCTAGGTGCAGGAGAATTTCTCCTGCATAAACATCCACACGACTCCATCCATACACTCTTTGTCTCTTTACATCAGAGTCAAGGAGAGAAAATGCTAAAGTAAGGTCAGCACCTATAAGCAAACATATTTAAATATAAATCAACAAGAACTGACCAAAATAAACCAGCAGCTTTGAAAAAGAGCTTGTGTGAAATAGAGCCGGGTGAATGGACAGTTTAAGGCACAGTGGAAAAATGAGGCGCCTGTATGTATGTGTGGCTCGGAGGCGTCTGGGATTGCTGTGGATGTGACACTGTGAACACAGAGCACTCAGTCAGTTTAACAAATGCTGCCGCACTAAAGAAACACGTCTGCCGCTGCTTTTTGAAAAAAAGTCTGGTCTGGTGGAAGCTTCTGTCTGTATTTGTGTATGTGCAGCAGTCTGATTCTTTAAGCATGTTTATATAAGTATATATGTGATGTACATTGAAACTTGAAGCCCTGCTTTGTTAAGGGATACCCGTGTGCATTCTTCACGCATGTGTGTGTATTTATGTACACGTAAATGTGTGAGCGTGTGTACCTTGGCCATGTGCCTTGGTAAACTCTGCTGGGTAAAAAGGGAGAGTGAACAGAGCCAGTTCTCCTCATTTTCTCTATTAGCACTCTGAGTTTTCTCGACAAAGCCTGCTATTCATCTGGCCAAGTGGTTCTTTACTTTTGACCCACGTCCGCTTCCAAATCCAGCCCCCTGTGTGCTTTATCAAACTGTTAGGGGGTCTTATTTGTGGTAATCTGTTTATATTTGGCATTCATGGAAAAATAAAAATACTAGAAATCTTACTCTGGCCATCAAATATGATTTCCTCAGAAAAATGTCAGTTTGGTCTATTTTGGCTTACCTTTGTTTGTTCAATTGTTTTTATTGAGTTTCAGTTGTAAAACTAACAGAATATACAGCCTGATCTCACAAGGAAACATAACTATTTTACATTTTGTCGACTTAGTGGCTAATTCGTACAAATTTATAGGAGTTCAGTCATACGAAAATGTACGATTTTAGAAAGAAGGCACCCAACCCCACCCCTAAACCCAATTGTCATTGGGAGATAAGCAAATCATACTAAATTGAATGAAATGAAAACGTTCAAATTCATACAAATTAGCCACTAAATCAAAAAATTACGAATTGCTATGAGATCGTGTTAGAATATAACTGACATTTAAC
>NC_079457.1:22223169-22295669 GCF_903798145.1 Danio aesculapii
ATTAACAACATGTACTAACAAGTAATTAAGGTAACCATTATTTACTGTGAACTGTTGTGACTCATGTTGTTGTTAAAGTTAGTTCATGATTAGAGCATGCCTTAACTCATCATTGTTTCACATTTCATAATGACAACATTTCAGTCTCATCAGTAATGTTTAGTTTACATATTAATGCATCATTATTCACGTAGTGTCATTGTAAAGTGTTACCAAACATCTCTTTGCTGTAGAGTTTTCAATTGCAGAAGAATGTTTGGTAACACTTTATAATAACTACACACTATTAACCATTTATTAAGCACTACCAAATAGTGAATTCATTATCGGTTAAGCATTAACTCTACATTAATAAGCATTAGAAAGCAGTTTATACCTGCAGCTACAAATGCTGTATTCTTGACTTACAACCACATTTATAATGTGCTTAATAATTGTACTTTCATACTTTGTTAATGATTTATTTTTCATTACTAAATTAATTAGTGCATTATTTACAAACCATTTGTATTTAAGAGTAGTTGGTGGTTGTTAAAATTATTCAGAAAGAGTTAGTAAATGATTAATAAACTATTGAAATTAACATTTATAATTTTTATTATTCAGGCATATAGTAATGGTTACTATGCATGTTAATAAATGCTTTATTAACTCAACTTTATGCCATTTTGTGACTGAATCTAAAGTGAGGACTATTTATGCTTGGTATTTATTCATAGTGTGTAGTTATTATAAAGTGTTACCGAATGTTTTTTTTTATTGTGAGTAGCAAAATAGCTTATGAATGCTCACGTGAAACTGCAATGACTAATACTTATTTATTTGTTTGGTTGCTGTTCTTAGTACTGAAAACAAACTGAACAAGCTTTACACTGTACTTTAAAAATACATAAAATAGTATTACCAACTAGTTTTGAACATGCAATTAAAATGCGCAAATTAATAAAACCCAAGGCGATTCCAAAATTTACGATTCTACCTGTGCTAACCAAACTTGAAAACAAGTCAAATAATTCCCATTCTTTAGTTATTCCCTCATTCATAGTTAAACAGTACCAACATTTCCACTCCATAATTTGCAAGGCAACCATCTTATCAACATTCCCACGTGCAGATACTTGGTAAAACACAATGCAAAAATACAGACCTCCATTTTGTAATATAAAACAAAAGTTTTAATGGCATTATTTTATTCAACATGCCAATTTATCCAGCGTTTGGTTTCACAATGTTTCAATGTTAGATCTTCCTTTTTTGCTTCCATATTTTTGTTTTCCATTGCTCAGTTAAAAAAAAAATAAAAGTCCCAGATGTGGTCTCATTTGGATCCCAGTCTGTTTGTAATTCTTGATAATCTTATTTAAAACAAATGCTTATGTTCTTTAAAATTCTTCATCACACATTGTTATCTATTAAGACAATATATACTTTACATGTCACCTAATTGTGCAAAATGGCAAGATTTTTTGTTGTTGTGATTATAGATGTTCAGGTACAGTCGTGAGAGCTTCCTCTGGTTGTCTTGTGATTTTCACATTCTGCAAAGCAAAACAAAAATAATAATACAAATCACATTAGACACTCATCAGACACTGATAAATCTTCTCTACAGAGGGTTTCTTTACTTACAGTGGGTTTGTCTCTGTGAGTGTTCACCGCTTGGATGTTTAAATAGAAGGACTCCACTTTACATCCTGCAAGGAAGACACAAAACAACATGTAAAAAATACATTGAAAGCTCAAAAGTGCATGAAACTTCTCATTTATAGTGCAAAAAGGATCAAATACTAAACATAGTATGAGATAATTATAATTTTAATAGATTAAATAATATAATGGCAGCACAGTAGATCAGTGGTTAACAAAGTCGCCGTTTCGAGTCCCAGCTGGGCCAGTTCAGTGTGCATTTCTGTGTGGAGTTTGCATGTTACGTGGGTTTCCTCCGGGTACTCCGGTTTCCCCCACAGTCAAAAGACATGCGCTATAAGTGAATTGAATGAACTAAATTGGCCGTAGTGTATGTGTGAATGAGTGTACGGGTGTTTCAATAGTTAGTGGTTCATTCCTCTATGCCGAAGGAAAATGAATGAATGAATGAATGAATGAATGGATAATATAATATGATGTTGTATTCCTGTTGCATACAATCAAGATGGAAAATGTAACTAGTTACAATATGGGTTCATGCCATCTTGAATAAACTTTTTGTCTTCCATATAGACAGAGAAGATCTCTTAGATGGAAAACGTATTTCAGCATCTCTAAAATAATGCAACTTCATATCATGCTCCTTTCCATAGTATACATGTGCAGGACTCACCATAAGCTAATGGAGTCAGTTTGAGAACAGTGTGCAGAGGACACTTCAGATATGGAAGACTCTCTGTGGAGAAATCAGAGATGTATACTTTCTTTGCAGAAATGATGCCTTCACATTAACAGTGAATAAGTTTGATTAAGACCTGCACTTTTGTCCAGAAAGTAGGCCAGCAGACAACGCATGACTGCCTGATGGCAGATGACCAGCACATTCTCCTGTCTCTCAAGCTCCATTATGACTGGCTCTAGACGGTGCACCAGGTCCTCATATGACTGCAGCAAACAGAAAATGACATATTTACATATACAGTGGAGATCAAAATTAGATCATTTATAAACAGAAGATTTTTTTTAAATCTAAGAAAGAAATTTCAGTTGCAGTTATATCATGCTAGAAAAACACTGTTTTTGTAAAATAAATACAGGGTATCTAAACCAAATATTAAATTCTCTGACATTTTACTGAATAAAAAGCTACCTTTCCATGACCTACTGTATAATATAATGAAACAGGCTGCTGATGAGCTTTGCATTATATAACATTTATTTAAGCTTGAACATACATTTTCAGGAATTTAATAAGCACTATGAAAACTACACTGAATAATTTACCTAAGGTTTTGGAAAAAATGAGGTACCTACTATTTGTGTGGCTGTGAAGTGCTCCCTATTATTAGATAGATAGTAGTTTTACAAACATTACTTTTTTCTATTGCCTAGTTTAACACCCAGGTCTTTTAAGTGTTTTTTTTTAAGCCAAAGCTCCTAAAATGTATATTATACTGACATGTTAGCCTCAATTAAGGCACATTGTTTGAATGTATTTGACTTAAGTGACTGTCAGTTGATGAGCATGAAAGAATTAAAATAGAGCTGAAAAAATAGCTTAATAACAAAAGGAATGGGAAAAAATAAAGATTAAATTAATTGATAAATAGAGTATAAATTTAAAGTGACCAAAAAAAAAAAAAACTTCAGAATAAATGTAATTAATGAAACATGATTTTAAAACGCTATTTTTACTTCAAACATGGCTAAACCTCAAAATTTAGGAATTTGTAGGTTGTCATCTAATTTTGATTTACTATCATTTTTCACACAAAATAACTTGTGATGTGCACAGGACTCACCTCACCCTTTGGATATCGGTAACGGTACTTATCCTGGTCTCTTAAGGCAAACTCTTCAGGATGGGCTTCCTGAATCTCCTCGTATGTCATTTCCTCACAAACACCCTTATAATGTCAATTAAAAAACAAAACTTAATGTCACATTTTTGTGTGCATACAGCTTTAACACGGAGGATGAATAGCTTACAGCATCGATTTCATTCAGTGCCTTCCACTGTTCATATGGGACGCCCAATGCCTCTGCTGTCTGTATGGTTCTTTTCATGTGGCTCGTCCACACCTTCAGGTCCTTGATGGATTGACCCCTGATGAACTCTGAGAGGGCCTTAGCATACTGACCAATAAGACAGAGAAGTCTGTGTTAAAATGGAAAGATTGAAAACAAATGGTGAAAGAACATGGCTTAGTCTTAATTTAGATTCATTTCAAATTCATTAACTCTTTTTAGTGACGCAGTGGCGCAGTAGGTAGTGCTGTCGCCTCACAGCAAGAAGGTCGCTGGTTCGAGCTTCGGATGGGTCAGTTGGCATTTCTGTGTGGAGTTTGCATGTTCTCCCTGGTTCGTGTGGGTTTCCTCCGGGTGCTCCGGTTTCCCCCACAGTCCAAAGACATGTGCTACAGGTGAATTGCGTAGGCTAAATTGTCCGTAGTGCATGAGTGTGAATGAGTGCGTGTGTGTGGATGTTTCCCAGAGATGGGTTGCAGCTGGAAGGGCATCCGCTGTGTAAAAACGTGCTGGATAAGTTGCCGGTTCATTCCGCAGTGGCGACCCCAGATTAATAAAGGGACTAAGCTGAAAAGAAAATGAATGAATGAATGAATAATTCTTTTTATTCTTTGGTCTTCCATCTTGGTGTATAAAAATTTCTTAATTTCTTAAATATTTATTTATTAATAAATAATCTTTATAATTATGAATGTACTATTAATCATAGTCATATTACTATAGAAGCTTGTATATTTCCTAGATTATTAAAAACATGTTTCCTTTTCCTGTTCTGTATCAACATTACATAGACATAGTCTTACTTTTCTGTAACTTGACTTTTGACATTTGTTATATGAATGTCTTTGAATTTGTACTTAACGTTCTTTCCAAAGGTTGGTAATTTGCAAAGTGCTGATCTGCTGTTTTTGCTCAAAGGGTGTCAAAACCACTACTCAAATCTTCTAATCAGACATCCCCCTATTCTACTTTATGTGTTTCACAACTGACTTAACTTGAGTTGAGGAAATATTTACAGTTGAAGTCAGAATTATTAGCCCCCCTGTTTATTTTTTCCCCAATTTTTGTTTAACGGAGAGAAGATTTTTTCAACAAATTTATGAACATAATAATTTTAATAACTCACGTCTAATAACTGATTTATTTTATCTTTGCCATGATGACAGTAAATAATATTTTACTAGATGTTTTTCAAGACACTTCTAAACAGCTTAAAATGACATTTAAAGGCTTAACTAGGTTAATTAGGTTAACTAGGCAGGTTAGGGTAATTAGGCAATGTATAATGATGGTTTGTTCTGTAGACTATCAGAAAAAACATAGCTTAAAGGAGCAAATAATTTTGACCTTAAAATGGTTTTAAAAAAAATACAAAATTGCTTTTATTCTAGCCGAAATAAAACAATGAGACTTTCTCCAGAAGACAAAATATTATCAAACATACTATGAAAATTTCCTTGCTCTGATTAACATAATTTGGGAAATATTCAAAAAAAAAAAAAAAAAAAAAAATTAAATTGGGGGCTAATCATTCTGACTTCAGTAAGAAGTAAAATTGAAAATTTAATTGATGTGATGTCATTTAGACCAGTGGTTCTCAACCAAGTTTCTGGACGACCACCAGCACTGCATGTTTTGGATGTTCCCATTGTCTGTCACACCCATTTCAGGTCAGTCTCTGCTAATAAGCTGATGATCTGAATCAGGTGTGTTTGTTTATGGAGAGATGGAAAATGTGCAGAGCTGGTGGTCCTCCAGAAATGATTGAGAAACACTGATTTAGACTGAGAGCAATGTTATTCAAAGCGGTTTTCATGATTTGCGTAAGCAGCTAATTACCACTTCATTTATTAAAGTCAAGTTGCCTCTATAATGGGTGTAAAAATAATGAATATTATAAAATACTATAAAAGCGTAACCAATGAAAATGCAGATGAATTTTACTTTTTCCTATTTCAAATGTAAAAATGTATGTTCAAATGTATATTTCAGATAGATTTATGGATTTGACAGAGGCTTTAGAACACAACTTTCAAGGCACACAAGAACCGTTTAAGCCACACATTTTACCAATTCATGTGCTACCTGGGATGAAACCCATTATTGATGCGCAACTACAACAGTCTACCAATACTCATTTCATGAATTTTAGCACTGATGAAAGTGCACAATGCATTGCGTATTTGTGGTGGGGCAGCACTATTTTAGCAAATGCTCTTATGGGTCAAATTTCAGGAAAGTGATAAACAAACAACACAGTTGTATAAGTTAAGAACATGTTTACTAAAAACATTTTTGAGATGTTTGAAAGAATATCAAGTTGTATAATGATGATATAAATCACCTTCTGGCCTTGTGAAGAGAGGCCTGAGTCTCCACCAATTCTTCCCAGCAGGTTGAGCTCACTCTCTCCATGGCGGCTGAGGTAAATGGATCGCGGTGTGACATGGATGTTCATGAGGTAATACACTATACGACTCTGAATATGATCCTGAACCCGGTTCACGAGGTACCTGGATCCCACATTGAAGATCTTAATGTAGGAAAGGTGACTATAAAACAGATGGACAGGCAAAAGAGGAGGAAATAAATAGAGAGGGGGGAATAAATGTAGTACAATGTTGTTGTTGTTTTATACAAATTTAGTTGTTTTATACAAAGTTATTACTGTAACTTATTTGAGAAGTCGGTAGCAGTGTACCTGTCTTTTTCATCATCCAGGGGCACATATGAAACTTTGTAACAATCAATGCGCTTCAGAAAGTCCACCAACGCTTCTTCTTTGTCGTAGTTTTCATAATCTGGGCTGCTCAGTTTTACTTGCTGTCAAAATCCATTTAATAAAACAAAATAGATAATAAAAACAATTAAGTCAACTCTGAAATATCTGAAAAATCTTCTGAAATGTTTTGTAATTGGTTAATAACTCTAAACTTACCATTATATTTGCCTCGATAATTTCTGGGTCGTCACAAATCGACTCAATGAAAAAGACCTGGACATAAACGATTTTATGAAAGGTTTTCTTGATACATAACGTAAACATAATTTTGACTCACTTTTCCTAATGCTTCACACGCAGTGTTGCATCAAAGAATGTGTACACACTACACAACCTGTTGCAAAAACTGAACAATAGCTCAATAATACAAGTAGTGGACAAGAAAACATGAAACTAATCATATCTGACATTAAGCTGTCTTTAAAATACTAATAAAACTGCTATTTTGGGAATTCAAATCTAGCTCACTACAAAATAATTGAAAATACCTTTAATATTACTAGCTATTCAAGCAATTTCGGAGATTTTTTAAAAATACATTGCTATTTTCCCTTGAATTGGTTTTGAGCTTCATTTTTAACAGCAGATGGCGCTATAGGCTATTTATTAACTGTACACTCAAATGCTAATGAGGAAGAGCACTTGGGCTGAGTCATTTACTGTAAATTGGCTTTTTCATGTCACAAATTTAATGTAAACACAGATTGCTAAATGAACACTGTTTGTATACAGCACCATCTGCTGCTAACAACTATGCTTACAATCCATTTGAGAAAATTTTGAATATCTCCAAATTGATGCGGAATTGATTTCTTGAATGATTTTTCACCACAGCTCTATCGAAATTCTCAAAAAAATCTAAAATTCTCAAACTAGTGATGTACTTTAAAAATTTCAGAACCGATTTCTTGAAAGATTTTTTCACCACAACTCTTATTTGACAAGTGTATTTTAAGGCTAGTTTTTAATAGCATACCATGAATCATTACATTGAAGACGATGTGAAAAAATGTGAGGCAGACTCAAGTTTAATATGCAAAAACCTGCCTTGTAGCCCCTTTCCTTTGCAAAACTGATGATGACCCCTCTTCTGTCCCTTGTAGTGTTGGTAGCATCAAACACCTTTGAAGAGTAAATGTCACAGATTGGTTTGCCACTAAGGGTGTGTTCACACTTTTGCACATTGCTTGCACATTTAGTTCCAATACACCCTTAATGACTGGTTGACTCATCGAGAATACTTAATCTCAAACTAAGCTGATAAAAATGTTATGTTGGGTGAAAATTCAGACAGTTGGATTCATAGCTTGGACAGACAGACATTACATTCTTGACTCACTGCTACTTGTCCCTGCTCCTTGGCAAAGTAATTGCCGATGTCCTTGAGAGCACTTGCGGCACAGGATCTGACACAAATATGTAAAACTAATTTAGTTTTCACACAAGGACATGTAACTTACATGTTAATCAAACTAATCTAATAGATCTAGTGAATTTACCTGCGGATTGTCATGGCCTCCTCATTGTCCGGACGGAAAAATTCATAGTTCTTGTATGTCTGCACAACTTCTCTTCGATACTGACCCAAATTAAAGACTGCATACAATGGCAGAAAAAAATTGTTAGCAAAAAAAAAAAAAAAACACACGCAAAAGAACAAAAACAAAAGAGTTTCTGTTTGCCTATAAGTGAGCAAATACTCATAGCCCATCATTGCATTTTTATTGCAGCAGTTAATACATTTCTGAATTATGTTTGGTAAAAATGATTTTAACCTGAACTGATGAGGTGTATATATTTTTTTCTTAAACCACCATGTCAAACTCGATGTAAAGATGTATTCCATAGACAGAGTTGCCAAGTATGCAGTTTTTCCCACAGATTTGGGCTATATATAACCACTTGCCACAAGCTGACTTTTATTTATATATTTATATATATATATATATATATATATATATATATATGCAGGTTAAAGTTGTATCATTTATCATATTTATATTTCACACCCCCTAGTTTTGCGCGATTTTGCGATGGCTGAATCCAACGTAAAATTAACAAAAAGATGAACATTTTTGCGACCCTGCAAAATTCTTAATTTAAACACAAAATAAATCACATAAAACATACAATTCCAAACCATATAATTAAATTATATTTACTTCAGTTTGCAATTAATTGTTTTGCATGACTTACAGACATTGCATATGCAGCGCACGTGATGCATTTAATTATCTCTCGAAAAATGACATCTCACCTGTGCCCCCACAATCCAAACATTACATCAAAGTGAGGGGAAATTGTTCTGCATCCTATGCAGTAAGCAGACACGGATGAAGCGTCAAGCATGAGTAATTTACATGTGAAGTCAATGCAAAGATGCAATCAGACATCTAAATCGAGGGAATGACACTTTTTTTTGACAGGGAATGACCATTTGGGCGGTTCATGCGTTTGACGCGCTTCAGACTGCAAACATCTAACAAACGAAGCAATGAAAGACAGAAAAGCAAGCAGCTTACAATGATGTAGATTGGTTCAAGGTTGACGGCTGCTGGACGTGATCGAATTGAAGGATTATTTTTGCTTAACATGTATGGCTGGTATTATGCTGTGCGTCAAATCAATAAATGATTTAGTTTAACTCTTTCCCTGCCATTAACGAGTTTTATGGCAATCAGTGTTTTTTGTGTATTACGGTGGGGGAAGCCCTAATGCATGTGCTGAGTGAGGTACATGATGTCAGACACTCCAGGGAGTAAAATCTAAGAAAGAGGAAGTAAAATTGTGGGTAAAACTAAGAGTTGTACAACCTTCTTTTGGCTTAATCCCTACCGTTTTAGATCTTGTCTTGACAGGAGACCAAAATAAAGAAGCTTTATTTTTTTTATAATTTATGTCATGAAGATTGCACATCTAACAAAGCAGGCTACCTAATATGGTGTATATATATATATATATATATATATATATATATATATATATATATATATATATATATATATATATATATATATATATATATATATATATATATATATATATATATATATATATATATATATATATATATATATATATATATATATATATATATATTTTACGTTTAAAAACAGCTAAGATAATAGCGCTAAATAGGGGAAAGACTCTCCAGAGTTGTTGCCAAATAATAAAAGCAAAGATACAGAGGAACGTTTTACTAAAAGATTTACAATTTAATATATTAAATTAATTTATATTTATTGATTATTTCTTTAAAATCCACTCTAGCATATCTTAAGACCTTCAAATGGGGTTCAGATCAATTAGTGGTAAATTTATAAGTAAAAATAAGACCTAGACCAATGTCTCAAAACCAATTCCTTAAGGGCCACAGCTCTGATCAGTTTAGCCCCAACTCGCACCTGCTTAATAGTCTATAGTAGTCTTGAACACCTTGATTAGTTTGATTAGGGTTGAAGCAAAACTGTGTAGAGCTGCGGTCTTCCAGGAATCTAGTATGAGACCCATGTTCTAGATGCTTCCACAGCCCTAATGAATCTTTGCATTGTTCTTCTAGGAAATGACCATATCCCTAACAAGTGCAATTATATTTAATGCACAGAACCAGTTAGAAACATACTAACCACATTGCAGCAAGTTATATAAATTGACATTTAATACAATAAACACACAAAAACTATAACATAGTCACAAAACCAATTTCTTGCCATTAAATTGCTGATCCATTACCTTGAGTTGGGACTCCAATCCAATTTAGATACCGGGTCAACTTTTTGGAGATGTAGGTCTTTCCCCTCGCTGGTAGTCCAACCATCACAATCATTGTGGGACAGTTTGTAAACTGGGGCCGTGAAGCTGCAAACAAATAGAAAACATGAACAAAACAGTTCAAATAAGTTGCATTCACTTCAAGGTTAAATATGTTCTATATGCATCTCGACACACGAATCAATCTGATACAGTGAGTTTTATCAGAGAGAAAGAGAAGGATTAAAAAAAAAAAGTACTGTCCTGTCGCTTAATAGCATTAGATCTTTATGAGTTTCTTTATTCTGTTGAACACTAAAGATGATATAAATCCAAAATCAAACAAAAAGTGCTCAGGGGTAGCTTAATTTATGTGTCTGTGCTTTTTGGGTAAGGGATTCATCAGAATCCAAAGCAATAGTAAGTCCAGGGGACTCGAAAAATGTGGACAAATATTAAAAAGCCTTACAAATATTAAAAAGCCTCAGCCATGTCAATGAAGGCTTTCTAATATTTTCACATTTTTCGAGTGCCTTGGACTTACTTTTGCCGTTTATACTAAAGAAGATATTTTAAAGAAATAATCTATGACTTCCATAACAGGAAAAACAACTACAATTTCCAGCTTTCTCAGAATTTTTTGACTGTGTTTAACAGAAGAAAGCCAAGCAAGTTTGGAACAAGAGAAGTGTGAATAAACGACAGAATATTTGGTTTTGGGTGAACTATTGTAAGGTTTTGACACCTCACACTTCCACAAATGGACAAAACATTAATTTTACACACAGACATTTGCCTCCACACTTAGCTTAGTGAAACTGTGGCAAGGCTTGCTCCCCCATTCCTTCATTTACATTGGGTCAGTCTTCCCTACTTCTGTCCCTTCACCCATTCTCCTCTCATTCTCACTCAGATCAATGTTCTGTATAAATGCAAGTGATTTTAACCATGTTTGATATCATTTGAAACATCTCAGTGCAACTGGTACAATGGTCTCATTCCCACAGAGACAAAAACATAATCAAAACAATATTGGTAACTTCAGGTGTCTCTCACCCAACTCTCAACTTCAGGTGTCTCTCAGTTGTCCCACTTATCTAAAGTTATCCAGTCAAATTGCCTCTTGTTCCCCACAGGACATAAACTAACTTTAAGAGCCACAAATGAGGGGGTTATTACCATCTGGGCTCTTCTATTCAAATTACAACTTGCTCCCCACAGGGCACAAACTCTTCAGATCCAGCAGCATTCCACTCATGCAAATCCTTATTGTTGTTTCAAACACCCCTGCTTGGATGATTTTCTGTCCTGGTCTGAGTATTTAAGGAAAAGGGTTTCTATGTGATTCTGTAACCAGATCAGCACATATAGTGTGGAGCTCTTATGCTTTTCACTATGTACAGTTGAAGTCAGATTTATTAGCCCCCTGTTTATTTTTTTCTCCAATTTGTTTAACTGAGAGATCTTTTCAACACATTTCTTAACACAATAGTTTTAATAACTCATTTCTAATAACTGATTTATTTTATCTTTGACATGATGGCAGTAAATAATATTTTAATAGATGTTTTTCAAGACACTTCTTATAGCTTAAAGTGACATTTAAAGGCTTAACTAGGTTAATTAGGTTAACTAGGCAGGTTAGGGTAATTAGACAAGTTATTGTATAACGATGGTTTGTTCTGTAGACTATCAAAAATATATAGCTAAAAGGGGCTAATAATTTTGACCTTAAAATGATGTTAAAAAAATAAAAACTGTTTTTATTCTAGCCGAAATAAAACAAATAAGACTTTCTCCAAAAACATACATATTATCAGACATACTGTGAAAATCCCCTTCCTCTGTTAAACATTATTTGGGAAATAATTAAGAAATAAAATAAAATTCAGAGGTGGGTTTATAATTCTGACTTTAACTGTATATTTTGGATTGTTGTGTAACTGATTGACAAAATATCTGAATGAGTGAAAATAATAAAGAGTTAAAAGGATAATCAAATGTATTGAAAACTATTACAGAGATGATCAACAATCTATTTAGCGTTACGGCAAAAATTTGACATTATAATGAATGGCTTTAAACAGTTCAAAGGAAAATAAAGATCATATAAAAATGTCAAGATTATAGGTGACCAGACAGCACAATTTTTAACCCTTTAACTGCCTGCTCTACCAAATGGTTGACCATACTTTGACTGTTTTAAATAATGACTGCTAATGTCATTTGCATAATGACTGTTTCAAACAATGGTTTACACACAGAATTGTTGAAAATCAACAATCAAACAAAAATCAAACAAACATAATCCTGTTGCATTATTGTAAAAAAAAAACTACAAGAAAACATGTTAAATAAGAATCTTAAATATTTTATGGCATACTTCAAAAAAATAAAGATGATTTAGTATTTAACAGTGATTTGTTTTGATTATGTTTTTAAATAAATTGGTCTTACACTTCATATTTTCATAGTATATGTACTAATTCCGGTACTTTCACCATGAACCAACATATCTACCATTTGGTAGAGGTTGATATTTTATTTTGTATTGAAACAAAATGCACCGAGTGTGTTAACTAGCGGCATTAGGAGTTCCAAAAAAATTTTCTTGGTGGGGCAGTTAAAGGGTTAAAAAGATGTGATGATTTTATTTAACTGCTAAGTTTAGCCATTGTGGTGTTAAAGTTTTAACAACTTTAACAGATTTAACAACAATTTATTTCTATTTCATTGAAGACAGAAGTGTTATGTTTTATATTTGTTATATTTTTATATTCATTATACTACGAGTTCCTCCAAAAAGTACCTTTTTTCTCTTTTGTTTTTATATTAATCTATTTTATTATATTTTTACAGATGCACAACACTACAATATCACTGCAATCTACTAAGATCAATTTCATATACTGTAGCAATATATATTGCTGAAAAGCAAAATATTGCACTGTATATTTTCCTATGCAAGTCACTTGGACAAAAGCATCTGCCAAATGTAAAAGTAGTAGGTACAGTACAGGCTTTCAAAAGATCATATAGGAACACACTGACTGGAAACTGTATATCAGAGTATGATAAGTTTTTCAAACAATGCAAATGGAAAACAGAGGTGTATAAAAACCACTAAGAGATTAAGCAAATTCCCTTGAGTCATGAATTCAGGGCTGAATTAAAGGGCTAGTCCATTAAACAGTTAAGATTCTTTCATCATTTACTCACCCTTTACTGGTTTCAAACCTTTATAAGTTTCTTCTGTTAAACACAAAAGAATTTATTTTGAAGAATGCTGAAAACAGGAAACCATTTGTTTTTCCTACTGTGGAAGTCATCAGGGTTCATGAGGGTGTCTTCTTTCATGTTCAACAGAAGAAAGAAACTCATAAACGTTTGGAACCACTTGAGGGTGAGGAAGTAGTGAATATACATTTAAAATTTTGGGTGAACTATTCCTTTAATACTCCAGAACTGAACAAAGCTCACACTCAAGCTCAAGAGGACGCTATCAAATAAAAGGCTGAAGTTCACAACACCCAGGTTGATCATCTACAAAGAGGTCCATGCTCAGAACACAACAACAGTTTTAGAGGACAAAAAAAGCCAATAAAAGTAATGGAGAAGGAAAGGCAGGTGAATTAAGACGTGGCTTCACTTACAGCCTCTCCTCTGGCCTAGTGAACCACTCATCCAGGGAACCCATATCTTGAGCAAAGGTGTCTGTGTGAGCTCCTTCTGTTGGGTGGACATGTCTGTGCTGCTCACTGTGTGTTTAGACGCTGAGAACACATGGCTGAGTTCCCATCAACCCTGTTCCTTCTCAGGTCACCTGACTTACTGAGGCGGGAGGAGCTGGGAGGAGAGAGAGGATTGGCACACTGGAGAGACAAAACACTGGCTGCCAATGGCTAATTGACTTAATTAACCCTTTAAAGGCTCAGAGTCTGTCATTTCTGGGTGGATGACAAATGTTATACTCATTTCTAAATAAACAGAAAATGTGATTGTTTCTGGTATTTGTCTGTATATAGTTTTAGAAACGGTAACAAGCAGCGTCTTAATTAGAATGCATAAAAGTCCTCTTTTAGAATAGAATATAATGAAAGCTGTAGTCAGAAATAATCAAGATTACTTATTTTAGGTAATTCACTCTGAGTTTTTGGTTACTTTTATATACTCGTAGATTTATTTATTTATCTCTCCAAATTTGTAGGATGGATAAATTAATTTGCATGACATTTACAAGGAAATTCTATATTGAGCACTGAAAATAAATAGTTTTTTTTAATAAATTTAATTTTTTTAGTGTGTACATTATAAAAAGTGATTAGTTACTTAAAGCAAGTAAACCAAGTGCCTTAAAAGCAACAAGTTGACTTTACAAAAATAATGTAAGTAAACCCATTGTAACTTGGAACTGTTAAGTTGACTTAATTTTTATATTTATGCAAATTGTACTTGCTTTATTTGAAATAAAAGTAAACTAATCACTTTTTTTCCAATACACCTTTATTATATTTGGGTTTTTTTTCTTCAGCTTTTCTGTATCCAGCAAAATGACATACAGTAAAATAAATCTGCTCTTCCAGACTCCAGCATGTCTTCTAAATTCAATACAGGATATAATTGTAGATTTTATAGACTTAATGAAGCACCAAATATGTAATATTGTAATAATTACAGTGAGAATTTGAAAACAGATGTGCTAAATAAGTCTGACACTGTAAAAAGAGATAAGTTATGATGGGTTTACTTACATAATCTTTGTGGAGCTTTTTTTTTCAACTTGTTGCTTTTAAGGAAATTACTCGCTTTAACCTCCTTGGGCTTGGGTGTCCACATACGTGGACAGCACATTTTAGCTCTTAAGTGGCTATTTAAAATACTTTGAATGTTTTATATGTTTGTTACAGACATACAATGTCATCCTGCAACTGTTTTGCAGCATATGAAATGTCCCAAACACTATTTTTAACTGTCCAAAATGGGGAAAAAAATTGTTTTTACTCTCTGATAGTCAAAGCAAGTTAAATATGCATTAAAAAAATCAGAAAAAAAGTGTTTTATGTAAATTCGGACCACGAGTCCACATCTATGGACATCATTTTCTCTAAAAGTACATCGTATCAAAAGATGATACTTGGGTTTTTATTCTAATACGCCCAAATAGCAAAGAGAAATAAAAAATGCATGTAAAAACACCTTGGGCCTTAAGAGGTTAAGTAACTAATCACTTTTTAACGTGTACTCAAACACTGTAAAATTTAATGACAAAAAAAATCAACAACAAATATTTTTAGGTTGCTTTATCTTATTTTAATAAGTTAATCAGGTTTCTAAAAAACATTTTTTTCAGCTATACAAAGTTTAAGTTTATATTTTTAGTCAGTTTGATTGAGGTTAAGATGACTAGACAAGTTAAATTGATTCAACTAAAAAATCTAAGGCAGCAATATGTTTTACAGTGAAAGAATCTCTCTCTGTTTCTCTGTGTGTGTCTGTGTGTGTGTGTGTGTGTGTGTGTGTGTGTGTGTGTGTGTGTGTGTGTGTGCGCGTGTTGAAAAACAATTCTCATTGGTTTTGTGCTATTCAGAAAAAAAAGCTAAAATATCAACCATTAGCAAATGCTCTGAAATTGTGTGGCTACAACACGTAGCTTGAGTGGTGATCTGAGTGTTTGATATTCAGTGATTGTGTTTATTTGCACATTGCTTGTACTATGAAACATGATGGACTCTCATGATGGACTCTGTGATTATTTGGATGCTGTGTTGTTTTAATTAGTATTAGCCATTCCAAATAAAATAATCAAATGTGTGTGTGTAATATTAACTTTTAATAACCCCAGGTTTTATGAAATCATGATTTATTTAAAAAAAATTATGCCTGACAGTAGGCCTGTCACAATATCTATTTTTTGTTGCACGATATATTGCACCAGAATTTATTGCGATAAACAATATTACTGTCATTTTAATACCATTTTATGCCACTCATTATACAATGACAATAGCATCATAAATCTAGTCCACTCTTTTAAACAACACATATTTTATTCTTAAAAATATTTTATACACTGTAAAAAACGATAAGATCAATTAGTCCTGACCGCATATGTTTTTAGGTCATTGTAACTGATTAAACTAAGTTAATTATGTTCTTAATTTTTGTAAGTTACATAAGCTGCTTTAAGTCAGTTTAACATAATATAAGTTCAATGGACTCATAAGGTTAATTTGATTCAGCTAAAACATTTAAGGCAACCAGGATTTTTTACAGTGTATAATTATAGTAATTTTGAGAATTAAAAAATTACACTGTAAAAATATATATGACAAAGTGATGACAACAAATGCTTTTATGTACTTTAATTTAAGTAAATGAGGTTTCAATTTCTTTTAGCTTAACATACAAAGTTACAGACAAAGTTTAACGTAATATTTTTGGTCAGTTTGACTGATTTAAGTTGAGATGACTAGAAAAGTTAATTTGATTCAATTAAAATATTTAAGGCACACTGAAAAAAATTAGTTCTGCAAAACTGTTACAAACAATTTATATGGGTTGACTTTAAACAAGCAAATTGTCAAAATTACAATAATTATACACTGTAAAAAAATTATGGTTGCCTTAATTTTTTTAGCTGAATCAGATTAACTTATCTTATGAGTCCATTGAATTTATATTATGTTGAACTGACTTAAAACAGCTCACGTAACTTATAAAATTAAGTTAGAACATGTTTAATCAGTTACAATGACCTAAAAACATACAGTATGCTGAAAGAGTTCTGCAAAACTGTTGCAAACTAGTTATATGGGTTGACTTTAAACAAACAAATTAAATTTAGTAATGTTCAACTTAATTTGTTATGTCAGCCCAAATAAATTGTTTACAACCACGTAATTTAAAAACATTTAGTAAATCCAAGGAATTAGCTCGGAATAATTTTTTTCAGTGAGATTTTTTTTTATAGGAAGTGGAATTAGAATATGGAAGCATATATCCTAAACAAATGAAAATAATGAATGTTAACAAAAAAGTGCAAGCTAAAAAAAACACTAGGAAAAAGGTTAGATTTTTGACAAAAGTAATTTTAGACTAAATACTGTACTACTTTAGCGTAAATACACTAGTGCTTTTATTTAACTATAATGAATCCATAATGATAAGAACTTCATATGTTTTGTGATATGTCGATATATTGATTATTGTGACAGGCCTACCTGACAGGTGGTGGGACACATACAATAATTTTACACTCTCCAAGCAAACTACACAATATACCACTTCAATATATATTGTATTTGATACAAAATAACAAATATCATCTCTAAGATACCATAAATAAACATTGTTAACTTCAAACGAATCATTCTGCTTCATGACCTATTTAGCACCAACCAACTTTGGCAAACAGCACATTTTAGCCACCTGCTGAGGATGTGGTAAATGAGATTAGATAGGGCACAGACAGACTTACAGAGCGTCTGAGAATATGCCTGAATTCAGGTTGCTCGATCACATGTGTCATTTGATATCATGGCCTCAAGAGGTAGAATCTGTATTCGTTACCACTTCAGATATATGTTTTTAATATAAGCATTAATGCTCTTTTAACTGTAAAATCCCTAAATTAACTGGAAATTGAACATTTAAGAAACTGTTTAACTTTTGTGACAAGCATAAATAATCTTTATTAACAAGAGTGTGTTCAAATGTGGCCTTTTAAACCATCTCTTAACTTTGCCTAAAGAAAGACTTGTTAGGACAAATTTTTAAAATTGCATTGATAAATTTGTCTATGCACTTTTGCACAATTTTATACCCTTAAAAAAACTAACTGGCAGCAAACCATGAAGTTTAAAGTTCAACTCCATTTATTGACCCAGAATCACTCAAAACAACATATCAAATATCTTTATCTATTTGTCCACTCATTATGATGACGTTTTTTTTCATAAGGTATAAACGCAAAGAATAAGGTGTATGATCAAATTTACCACTAAAAAACAGCAAACATTTTGTTCAAGTGATATGCAATCCCCTAATATCAGCCATCTTCAGGTCACACCAAAACATTTGTTGCCTTTTCAGTAAAACAGTTCCTTTTTATCTTACATCTCTTTCTCACTTTCGTTATTAAGTTTGGTTTTGTATGTTTTTTTTTCCACTTTTTTACACAAAAACCTCACAGAAACCTGCACAACCATACACGAAATCTCAACCTTTGACTTAGGTTATCAATTTTATAAAACACTTTTTGCAAAACACAACACATAATTCTTTAAATAGCACAAACTTCGAAGATGAAGCATCTTTATTTTCTTATTTAAACACAATAAAAATAATAAACCTGGCTTTAGAACAAGCCTATAAATGAGCCAAACATCAAGTTATAGATTATGACGCTACATGCAAACAATGTAGAGTAAGGGGAGCTGAAGAGATGGACAGAAGAGGAGGAGAAAGAGAAGTTCAAAGAGGGGCAAGATAAGGAAGAGGAGAACGATGAAGAACAGAAATAAGAAGAGTGGTCACTGATGGGAGACTGGTGAGCTGATGTTTTCATTCCAAGATGCAAATTAAACTTATCCTCAAAACTGTAATATCGCATGAAACATTTGCAAAGTTTCCATCCAATGAGTCAAAGAGATCAAAATCACCATTTTGGTAAATGTGTTTCCATCATAGTTTATACACAGTTTTGCTTTTTGGATAAAAACGTTTATAAGGGCTGGGTGATTAGTGGGAAAGTAATCGAAATCGACATTCAGAATATATAATCAATCCAATTTTTCCAAGATTTTTTAAAATTACTTTCCCTTCGTGTCACATGACCGTGACACGTCAGTCTGATCTGTCAGTCTGTGGCTGACTTATTCTTCTGAGGCCACTTTGCAGCCAAATTTGATCTCTGGTCAATTCTTGCGGCTTACTTTGCACTAAACTGGTGGTGATTGCCAGCTGCGTCAGAGATGCTTTGAGATGGCATTTTATCCATTACATTAAAATTATTATTTACATTAAAATATTTGTTTACAGAAGATGCAAGAAATGCCCCGTTTAAAATATTAATTACAGCATATACAAGAGTTATTTTATTTAGAAGAGATACTGCTTATGTTCTACTTTTGATATGAAATACATTTTGTTTCCAAAAGTGCAGGTTAGTATGATTGAGTGCGTTTTCTTAAATTATTTTAGAATAAAGTAGCGCACCCTTCATTTAAAAAATCTCTCACCTGTAATATGTGAGCATATTTACTGTCCAAAACCTGTCAGTTGAGTATAAGGGCAAAACAATAAAATAAATGAATAAAATAATTGTTCATTAATCATAATCGAGTTAAAATGTTCAATTATTCGAGATTTTGATTTTAGTCTAAATTGCCCAGGCCTAATGTTTATCCAACTCAGTTGTGCACATATGTTTTATAAAAATTTATGTGCATCTTGACGTTTACATTATTTACTTAGCGAAAAGTCATGGTATACAGTGGTGGGTATAACTGAAACCTATAGAAATGAGAGCAAATACATCTACTGTAATGTACACGTGCTGTAACCTACACGTGACTGCTATTTCAGAATGGAGAGAGAGAGAATTTTGAGTTGATTGCCATATCAGCTTCATCGGCTATGTCATGGCAAAAAAAACAAAAACAGATCAAGCTTACCACATTTTATAAATACCATTTTTCTATAATTATCAAAATATTCTAACAAAAAGTCATCAACAGCAATAAATAATACACAAGATAAAATACATAATAATAATAATCATAATAATAATAATAATATATAGGATAAAAATCTGAAACGCTTTAAGGTTTACTTTTGATACAAATTGTACAATTTTAGAAGGATTCACATTTAAAAATACTTCATTAAAGCCCAGATAAAAAAGTTGTCTAATAACATTAAAAACAGGGCATCCCACAAGTCAATGTTTAACAGTTTAGTTTCCCTTCGGGAGGGGACCTTCAATGCTATGTGGAAACTTCCACTACAGGGATTTCATCAGAATCCAATCATCTGAAAGAGTACACAATCGGGCCAATGAAATACCAATGAGTTGGCAGCGTCAGCATGCACAGCTGTTGCTACTTACAATTAATCTTGTATAAGTGCTGCATGTGCCAAGCTGAGGCATCCTTTTCAAGCTGAAGAGCCTTTCACGGCTAACAGCTAAGGGGCAATCATTGTGGCGAAGGAACATATCATTTCCGTTCCCCGAGGATTACTTTAGTAACCATAGCGTTTCTGTTGCAATATTGTCATTTTTGAGGTTCTTCTCCTTTGAGTAAATGTTTAAGTGTGAGTCTATTTCAGAATATAATGTGGTATTCTATACTATAAATATACTGTGCACACTGTATACATATCCAATTCATACATCCATTTACTTTGGTGCTCAGCGTTATTGGTCACAGTCTGGTAGATAATTATACTGTACAACCTTCATACTGATTTCCATACTGTACGGCTGAGTGTAAGAAGGCATTCTGGCTATATTGTATGAAAGGATATTTACATTTTATGGTAGTTTATGGCATGCATGTTGAACAGAGTGAAAATATAAAGCTGTTTACTGAAGAAGAGACAGACATACAACAAAATACATTCAACCACCTCACCCACCAACAAACACACACCATCCTAGGCATGGGACCATAACCGTTTTCAAGGTATTTCAAGGTTTGGAAAAGTCAAGGGTTTAAAACTGCCAAAATTTCTGTAATATCGTTCCTAAGGTATGTGTAAGAATTTTGTTATTTACATTTTTTGTTTGTTTGTTTGTTTTTTAGGACAAGAATATCTCCAGCAAAAAAGATATTCAAATATGCCATTTAAATGGTAAAGAAAAGTGTTTTTGAAACAAATGAAGAAAGCAGAAGACAATGATTCATTTGAATGATTTCGCCTGACATGTTTACTGCTCTTTTTTTTGTTTTTTACCCAGATATTTAAAAAGAATATATTTTAGAGCAGTAATCACAATACTGTGGTACCGTGAAACTGTGATATTTTTAACCAAGGTTATCATACCATCAGACTCAGAATCTTATACCGCCCCATCCATTCCTTTAGAATGATCACTTTTTCAACATTTTGTTTGGTTTTTGTCTATAGTCACAAGGTTTATGTTTCTTCTTACCATATTTATACAAATCCTTGCAGCAAGATATGTCTTGTTGTTGGGTTAAGCATAATATTTATGCATAATACTTTAATCTCTCTGCTATTACCTTTCAATACTGTAAATGTTCATTAGAGCTCAAGTAAAAAGAGGTTTTGAATCTAAAAAGTAAAGTCATGGCAAAGGTGTTTGCAATTTGAGACAAGTATTTGCTTTTGAGATGTTTGTGATATGTTGAATGCAGTGCTTAATTCTGCAAATAAACAACAACTTGTATTTGTGTAAAGATTTGAAAATATGTGTAAGCAGTTGAATAAAACTGTAACACCTGTGGCTCCTGATGATATATAGAGGTCTTATTAAGTGAAACAATTCATCTGTGCAAAAAACTGAAGATTATTTACTACAGGTGTTTCTCAACCACGTTCCTGGGGGACCACCTGCTTTGCACATTTTCCATGTCTCCTTAACCAAACACACTCGATTCAGATTATCAGTTCATTAGCACAGAGGAAGACATCTCATTAGCAAAGGAGACATCCAAAACATGCAGTGTTAGTGGTCCTCCAGGAACATGGTTGAGAAACACTGAATTACAACATTATTAATTTTTTTTTTCACACGTCCATAAAGTAATGAACGAGATTGTATTTACTCAGATGGCCTGATGGCAAATAACTTAACAGCAAATATTCATTTTAAGAAAACTACCACTTTATGATCGGTTCAAAAATATTAAAGTCTGAGGCAGCGTTTAGACAAACATAGAGGCACACATCACAGCTATTGCTTTTGACTGAAATATGAAACTATTACTCCGTGACAACGTTCTTGTAAACACACACCACAGATTTGACCACGTGCTTCTGTGCACTGACTAAAATAAACAAGTTAATCGTTTATCTTTTGCTCCAAGTGATATTCATGGTCAAATGTGCATACTGCAAAAGACCAAATTAAAATAACTAAAATACTATATTAAAATAAATACTAAAATGCTCATGCTGCATGGTCTCAGCAATAGCCATGTGTTCTCTGTTCACACTCAATCATGTCAGTGGTCGCTTTTTGAACTCACCGGCACTGTCACAGCGGGTTCGTCTCTTGAATTCCTTCGGAAGCGCGTCCATCTTTGGGGAAAACTAATAATGGTAATTATTGACCGCCGAGTTCAGTCATGAACGCTGTGATGTTTTTCAGACGTTCATGTTAATGTCCCCGAACAAGAGAAGCTCGTGGAGTATCTTCCCCATCACCCCCCTGATGACATGAAGACATATGATCTGTGTCGCCTGGCCTTGTCCTTTAATGTCTGCCAGACCATGAGTTCACAAGCTCAGCAAGCACAGGCTACTCATAACAACAACTGCAATAGGTCTATGGCTTGTATAGGGGTAATATACTAAGAAGTCCTAAGAATAGTTTGACGTAAGAGACCATTGTAGGCCACTATAAAAACATGTTGAAATTTGTATTAGTCAAAACGTACTGTTTTGTCTAAAATCAGCTTATATTGAATCCAATTTGCTCAATGACTCGTTGTGAATGTGTCATCACATTACTTAATGGTGCGGTTAACTCCGCCCCCACATAAGATTACCAGCTGCTTCTACATTTAGCTCCACCCACCAATTCAAACCATCCACAATTCTTCTTATTATTATTAATATAATGTCCTAATAGCATAACTTTAAGCCTAATACACTCAAGAAATCATGCAGGCATGGGCTGGATTTGTCGATAATGATGTATCTTGGCTCTCTTAAGACATACTTATATATATTTCAGTTTCTTGCTGCATAGCTCAAATTAATTTTGAATAAGCATTTATCTACTTCTGCAAAAATGCTTAATTAGTATGAAAAACATATCAGACTCGAGAAAAAGTTCAGTAAAAATATGACCTTTAAGGAACACAAATACAACTGTTTAATGAAAAGAAAAACATTGTACATTCAAGTTTGCAAACATTTGTTGCAACAACTCCACATGTGTTTTCTAAAAAGTCACCGAACAAAATCACGCAAGAACACTTTCTAAATTTCTTATAGTCATCTCTTGTGAATAAGCAGTCCTATAAAGCACCAACACTGTAAAAAATGTTTGCACCAATTAGCTATTACAACTTTAGTTTTTCAGTTAACTTATTTGGATTGAATGTGTTGACAACTTACAGTATATAGCAAAGTTTTTCTTTAGAACATGCAAACTCCGCACAGAAATGCCAACTGGCCCAGTCGCAACTTGAATCTATCGACCTTCTTGCAGTGAGGCGACAGTGCTAACCACTGAACCACTATGTCACCCTTGACTGAAACTATTAGATCTAAAATAGAGTCAGCTGAACTCATATATATTAGATAACTTAACTACTTTAAACATCTGAGCTTTAAAACAAAAAAAAACTTGTGTACAAATTCTTAATTACAACAACTTATCTATTTAAGTTAACTAAACTTAGACTACGTCCTGTCATCTTTTCCCAGAGTTAAGACATCTTCACTTTTTAAGTGAAGTAAGCTTAACATTTTAAGGCAGCACGAGCACTTACTTTTTAAAGTTGAAATAACTTTTTTTCACAGTGTACATGCAGACTTCTGGAAAAAAAAAATCTTTAGATTAAAGATGATGATTAAAGAACATAAGGTTATCAAAATTAAATGTCCAATGCATAGAAGCTACTGTTTTATATACAGTATATGGTAGAGGTAGGGAACCTATGGCTCGGGAGCCACATGTGGCTCTTTGACCAAAAATATGTGACTCTCCAGCTCTCTCTCTTAAATAATATTTTAAAGTTTAAAAAATTATAACTGTCACTAGAAATCAGTTTCCTATGGAAAATACAATTACAATTTTCTTTTTATTGTATTTTCTACAGCAAAATAAATTAGAACTCAGTTTACAGTAAAATGACTTTTTAACCAATGTGCATATGTGATGCTGTTGTTTAACTTAAATCGTGACACCAATAAAGGGCAAGCAACTTACATTTCTATGGTAACCTCGCGTATGTAAATTCAAACAACATTCTTTAGTGGCGATGGCAAAAAGAAAAAAAATCTATAAATTCCCTTTGTTCATTCATTGTGATGCGTTATATTTGTTTATTTTTGAGTTGTGCATGAACATAAATAAATGTTTTGTTTATTCATAAATAAAGGTTTTGTAATATACGCACCCCCAATGGCTCTTTGAAAAAATACATTTGATAAATAAAAAAATCAGAAATGGCTCTTTGCTGAAAAAAGGTTCCAGACCCCTGGTATATGCATTCTGCATGAGATTACACTTGAACAGTTACAGCTGTAATCTGCTGGTGGTCTTCATATTTGAACTCTTGCAATGCAGGTAGGGATATAATAATTACTCCTGAACACTCGTAGATCAACAATGATTTTCAAGTACTACTTTATGATGCTTTTGTGAAACAGATTGTAATATTAGGATCAGTCGCATGATCAATTTATCCTTATGATTTTTGGGAGGAAACGCAGCTATGGTCAAGATGAACTTCTGAAGTTCAAACCAAGATTCAGAATAGGGACGAAAGTTGATTTAAGTGACTTTTTGAATGATTAATGGTTGTTGGTGACAAATGGGATGGTGTGAGTATTACCAAATACTTTAGAATACACAAGACGTGTCACTCGTATAGTTTTAAATGGGGAAAAGTGTAACAATCAATATGGTGAAAGAAGCCCCACTGACTAGTACAGGAGCCAATCATCGATTGCTATTGACTGATTATCCAGGGAGAAGCTTTGACCAAACGTGTACTTTTATGACAGTTTGGTGGTCAACAAACACACTTAAATCTCAGTGAATACTTGCTTCACAGACTATATATCTAAATAAAGCTTGAAATCTGCACTTTTAAATGAACCAAGTGAACTTGAAATCAAAAGTTTTTTGGTTTTGAAATCTGTATGAAACGAACGCAAGGTACAGTCAGTCTTGTCAAAATGTACATCACATGACAGCAACTCCTCAAACACCACACAAACTTGAAAACAAAAAGTAGCTGTCGTTTCTGGAGGAGATTCGCCATCAAGAAGAAAGTAGTGTTCAATCAAGTCCTAGACTTTCTTACTCAAAACAACCTCATGGACAACAAGCAATCTGGCTTTAAGAAAGGCCACTCAACTGAGACTGCCCTGCTCTCGGTCGTGGAGGATCTCAGACTGGCTAAAGCAGACTCTAAATCATCTGTCCTCATCTTGCTGGATTTATCAGCTGCTTTTGACACTGTAAACCACCAGATCCTGCTATCTACGCTTGGGTCACTGGGCGTCGCAGGCACTGTTATTCAATGGTTCAGTTCCTACCTCTTGGACAGGTCATTCAGGGTGTTGTGGAGGGGAGAAGTGTCCAACCTACAGCATCTAAACACTGGGGTACCTCAGGGCTCTGTTCTTGGGCCACTTCTCTTCTCTATCTACACGGCATCTTTAGGAACAGTCATCCAGAAACATGGTTTTTCCTACCACTGCTATGCTGATGACACCCAGCTATACCTCTCTTTTCACCCTGACGATCCCTCGGTTCCAGCTCGCATTTCAGCCTGCCTGTCAGACATTTCACACTGGATGAAAGATCATCATCTCCAGCTTAACCTCACGAAAACGGAAATGCTTGTAGTTTCTGCCAACCCGACTCTTCACCATAACTTTTCAATCCAGATGGACGGAGCAACCATCACTGCATCCAAAATGGTAAAAAGCCTTGGAGTAACAATTGATGACCAACTGAACTTCTCTGACCACATTTCTAGAACTGCTCGATCTTGCAGATTCGCACTCTACAACATCAGAAAGGTCCGACCCTTCCTATCTGAACATACAGCTCAACTCATTGTTCAAGCTCTTGTTCTCTCCAAACTGGACTATTGCAACTCTCTGCTAGCCGGGCTACCAGCTAGTTCTATCAAACCTCTTCAGCTGCTTCAGAACGCAGCAGCACGAGTGGTCTTTGATGAACCCAAAAGAGCACATGTCACTCCGCTACTCACCCGTTTGCACTGGCTGCCAGTTGCTGCCCGCATCAAATTCAAAGCTCTGATGTTTGCTTACAAAGTGACCGTTAGCTTGGCTCCTTCATATCTGCTCTCACTTCTGCAGATATATGTGCCCTCCAGAAACTTGCGTTCTGTGAATGAACGTCGCCTCGTTGTTCCATCCCAAAGAGGGAAGAAATCACTTTCCCGAACTCTCACATTCAATCTGCCCAGTTGGTGGAATGAACTCCCTAACTACATCAGAACAGCAGAGTCACTTGCTGTCTTCAAGAATCGACTAAAAACTCAACTGTTTAGTCTCCACTTTCCTTCCTAATCTGCAACTGCCTCTCTGGCTAACCACTAACTGTGCCCTCTCTCTCTCTCTCTCTCAAAAAAAAAAAAATAAAATAAAAAATTTTACTAATGCTTTGCTTCTTAGACTTTACACACCTGAAACTTGTCTATAGCACTTGTTCACTGCTGCTCTTATAGTTGTGCAAATTGCTTCCTTGTCCTCATTTGTAAGTCGCTTTGGATAAAAGCTTCTGCTAAATGACTAAATGTAAATGTAAGATCAAGTTTTGAATTTCTTCAGAAGACCAGCACGATCTGATGAAGCATTATCCAGAGGACGATAATGTGTAAAACTGAATGTGGCTGGTGTCTTGATCTCTCACCCTGGATAAATGCAGATTTTGTTTCATTTGAATCTTTAGAAACAAAACTTAAGCTTAATTTTATTGGTGATTCAAAATATGTAAGGTAATCGTAAGCTTGGCAAACAGTTTTGGAGAATTTGATGTTTCCCCCATTCTTACTGCCTGAGAGGCGTTTCAAAGATGGCCGCGAGTGAAATGACTTGCCTTAAAGGGACTTCGGTATTACAGAAACTGTAGATCTACTGGGATTTTCATGCAAACCATCTATAAGGTTTACAGAGAAAATAAAAAAGAGAAAACATCCTATGTGAGAAGCAGTTCTGTGTGTGAAAATGTTGATGCTATATGTCAGAGGAGAATTACCTCACTTGTTTAGTTGATAGAACGAAAACAGTAACTCAACTGAGGTCGCTGAAGAGCATGTCTGAAGACACACAATGCATTAAAGCTTGAGGCGGATAAGCTACAGCAGCAGGCAATCACACTAGTCGCAGCTAAAACAGGAAACATAGTTTTCTTTTTTTATCAAATTCAGCATATAAGCCACAACAGCAGAAAAAACGTCGACCACTTGCACCTATAACAGGAAACTGCAGTTTGCTGTACAATTCACAGATCACACCCAGACACAGACACACTTATACAAGTATTACAGGAACTAACACATAATATACTATTGAAACATCTTGCTATATGACATTAACCCACCCCTAATCCTAAACCCAGCCCTCACAAAAAAAACACCTTAATGGTTTACAACAACTAAGTCATACCCACTATACAACTTTGTGTTACATAAACCACATAAACCTGACCACACACAAACCTTCACATATATACAAACACAGCAGGTAAAGTAATATTGAACACGTAATGATATTTCTCAGTAAATGACCAAGCTGAGGCTCGAACCAGCAACCTTCTTGCTGTGAGGCGACAGCACTACCTACTGCGCCACTGCGTCTGTAATAACAATGGAACGACACAAGGAGAAAGTACTGTTCTACTGAAATTTATTAATTACTTTGCTTAAAATGCTTGTTTGGTAATGCCGGCATCAATATGCCTCTTGTAGTTAAAAGTTGAAAGTGTATTTACTGTATTTGAGATCATTGTCTTGCAAAGTCCACCTTGTACTGTATCACCTTCCTCATCCAAGTATTGTAGGTGTGGGACTGAAGCAGATAATATTAATTTACACTGACGAGGGGAAGGGTGCAAAGTCAACGGTACCTTTAAAAATATATTTTCTGAGAAAAATAGTGCCGTGTTCAATAATTATTTTACCTGCTGTATATATATATATATATATGAGCAGTTCCAGCGTTATGGATGTGAAATTTGCAGTAAAAATTTAAAACATCAATTCACAGAAAATATATGTTAACATTATATTGAAACAACCGTTTATATTTTCCAGAATAACTGACCACTGAGTTATGGGATCAGAAAAATATCAATCTGTAAACATGTTTTGTACTTTAAATGAGGAAAATAAATGTGCGTTATATGGATGTGACCAAAAAAGTCTGTGAGTTTACGGTCTACAACATACTTTGTAGACATTCTGTGAATTAAACTGCACAACCCAAAATAAATAATGATAATCAAAAGGATAAGAGTTGGCTCACTATAGAACAAAAATGATTGATTTTATTTTATTTAATATTTTTGCATTTAGGAGGAAAAAGTGTCGTTATGGATGTGATATCTCTCTGTTATGGATGTGACGATGTGAAACTGCCACTTGTGTGACTTTGGTAAATTAAATATAATAGTTTGAAAACATTGACAGAGACATTTTTGAGTATTTCTAAAGTACTGTAAAATACATGCTTACACAAAAAAACGTAGAAACGGTTTCCATATTTTGGTGATAACTTTCTATGGCATGGTTTACATTTGCATGGAATTGCTCATACATATAATAGCAATTTTTCCTCAATATTTGTTGATTGGACAATTAAGTTGAATCACAGTAAGTGTACTATAAAAAGCTGACAACAACAAATAAACAAATATATCATAACATATTTACAATCTGTGATTTTAATTGTCAAAAAAGGAGATACTAACGGCGGTCGAGAGAGCTTAATGCGCTACAATTTAAGAAAGCACATGCAATTACAAAAACGCCAGCAAATAAAGAAACGACCTTCATCAATTTGACAGCACACGTGTTGCAAACTGGTCACAACACTAACAACTGAAGAAACGAGCTGCAAATTGGTCACAGCACTTGCAAATATCCACATAATACAAAGGAAATGTTTCAAGGGGACAATTTGCTGCGTGTTTCTTCAGTTGTTTGTGTTGTGACCAATTTGCGGCGTGTTTCTTCAGTTGTTTGTGTTGTGAGAATTTACAACACATGTGCTGTCAAATTGATGAAGATCGTTTCCTAATTTGCTGGTGTTTTTTGTAATTGCATGTGCTTTCTTAAATGGCGGCGCGTTAAGCTCTCTCGGCCATCGTAGACACTGGTAAATAACAAGCACCTTAAAAAGTACCTAGCTTGAAGAAAGTTCAGATCTTTCAGTTTTGCTGTTGTTTTTTCCACATGGCAAAAATAGGTCAAGACATTGCATGGTGTGTGACTGGTGTAATAATGTCAGGTAGTGAAACTCTATTTGTGTGACTGGTGTAATAATGTCAGGTAGTGAAACTCTATTTGTAAAGTTCTTCTAGGTGAAATTTGCAAGCATATACATTATTCAGTTTCCAAATATTATTTGTAATAACCCGGTGCTACAGTTTACCATATTAATAGCCGCCCAAGTATATTTGGTGGTGACACATGAATAACACTATTATTATCATCCTTTTGCACTTTTTTTGTATCCACCCAAGAAAGCCAAACATTCGCGATCGATAAACCAGTGGAAAATCTTATCTTACTCTGCATGTTTCCACCTGCTAGTTCTGTGTGCATGAGGACTGTCAACACTCACATAGACAATATCACGTGCTCTGCAGAGATTTGTATGCATTTTTGCATTACTTTTTTACAGCTGACTGCGCATGAACAGCCGCGAGAGAAACATTAAATGATTAATTATTTAATAAATGACTCAGATAAACTTTAGTCTTATACTATATACTCAAAGCAGGGGCGGCCTTAACCAATAAGCGAGGTAAGCAGCTGCTTAGGGTTAGGGGGCCCTGACCAATCGTCACCTTCAAAATGATTTTGAGATATTGAGCTTCAAAGTTTTTGCATTCCATATAGCAAACAGTATGTGTGTAACATTTGTATTTTATATAAACAGTCTAAAAATGTAAACAATTTATTTAAAAAAATCCCAAACTGTAAATAATTTGTCATTTAATAAGAGTATGTCAATAACTCAATTTTGACAAAAATGTCAAATAGAACCTTATAATTCTAAGGTGACGCAATGCTAACAAGCCTATATTAATCATAAAGCTTCTACATTTTTCATCATATGTTGGAAAATCTCTCTATAAGCATTAAGATTTGTACATTATTAGCTACTTCTTTTCAACAGTTGAACGTTCCCTCTGTACTGCACATGCAAATATTAAAATCTAATCACAAATATGGCTTATTTGTGAATTTATTCTATTTAATTTACATTTAAAAGCTAAAGTTCCACTTAAAATATATTTTTAATGTGCTTTACAAAAAAAGATCAACAGAGAAAATAAAATATCGATAGAGAAAGAGAATGTTTTGAGTTTCAATGCTAGGGTCCCATACCTAAAATTGCTTAGGGCCCCCAAATCACCAAGTCCATCTCTGACTCGGAGAGAACAAAATTACATCTGGTTGCAAATTTATACTCCTTTAGAAATGTTTAATCAACTAATTTGCCTTATTTAAAAAATCTACACTTTTTATTATTTAGCTATTATTGTAATTTTTGGTAATATGGTCTATTTTATTCTGTTAGTTATTTCTAATTTGCTGTATATTTCATTAACTTAATGATCTTATATTACATACTTTATACACATCTAAAATGCTTTGGCAATATTGTACAAAATGTCATGCCAATAAAGCAACATTAGAGACATGTAGCATAAATAGCATAAAGTAAGAGAAATAGTGGATTTCGTTTATTTCAACAGCCTTTTAAATAGAATTAAGCCATTGAAAAAAAGTGTATAACAGTGTCATAATAAATAATAATATAGTTAAAATTCACTTTTTTTTGTTTGTTTGTCGCATGTACTTGACCATTAATGTGCTGTGGGTAATAGATGTGTTTCAACCCGGCTACCACAAGTATATTTGAAACCTGTGGGAACCACTGATTGACCATTTATTAATGTGTGTGGCTTTAGCTTTAAATGGAAACACAATAAGAATACACTTTTTCTAAGAATGAAATAAAGCATCAAGCAAAATCCTGTCAAACAGTAAAAAAAGTTTAAGCAAAAGTAAAAAAAAAAATAACATCAAACTGCGAATATGAGCTTCTATCAAAAAGGTCAACGGTGAACTTAAGGTCCATTGATAATTTGTCACATAGTATGTAGCTACTTGCATGGATGATAAAAGAATCATTTAATTCACTGTTCATAATCTAGTGGAAAAGAAGAAATAAGTTATCGCACAAAGACTCTTCATTCATCTCTAACTCATGGTAAGTTCACGCTTTAGTGAAGGAGAAACTTGAGGAGAAACGACAGATTGTCTGGATCGTCTGCACTTTACAAAAAACTTCATCAAAAACTCATCACTGTTAAACAGGTAGAGAAGCGGGTTGATGGCACTATTCATGCACGCCAGTCCATTTCCAACCTGGTTTGCAATATATACATCTGCGTACCATTTCAGACACGTGCCGTCGAGCTTGGAAATTCGAGTTGCCAGGTTTATATTTCTAAATATATGAAAAGGAGTAAAACAAATCGAGAAGAGCAGAATCAGGATGACAACCAGCCTCAGACACCTCAGCTTCAAGATGATGTCGATGTCTTTCTTTGTCAACAGTGTAAACGCCACATGTCCGTAGCAGCAGAGCATGATTAACAACGGGATACCGAATCCAACGACCGTCCTCCCGATGCTGTACTGGAGGTATTCCCTAATGTACTTGTCCGAAGTCGTGTCATAGCATGACGTTGCATTCTCGGAGGTTTTGACAAAGAACAAATCAGGCAGAGACTGAAGAAAAACCAGAAGCCATACAAACAAAGCAACCAAGACGGAGAACCTCGCTGTAATTCTGCCTTTAACTCTTAAAGTGTGGACGATGCCCAGGTACCTGTAAACGCTGATGCAGGTGAGGAAACCGATGCTGCCGTACAGGTTGATGCAGAAACACAATCTTAAAATCTTGCAGAAAGCATGTCCAAAGATCCAGTTGTGCTCGGATGCGTAGTAAACCACAAAAAAAGGCAAAGTGAGAAGATATAAAATGTCTGCCCCGCAAAGGTTAAGCATGAAGATATTCACGTTGCCCATTTTCGTCCAGTTCTTATATATCGATTTTAGCCCCAAACAGTTTCCCATAACTCCAAGAGTGAAAACACTCACGTAGACTGAGGGCAAAAATCTAAACGTAAAGTCAAAATTGACTAATTTACAGGTAGAGTTAGACTCCATTGTTGGTAAAAGAAGATCATCCGATGTTCTTGATGGAGTTATAGCTGTCTGGAGGTACAGTATAGGGTGACATTCTTGTAAAATGGAAATGTGTCACAGGAAGTGAGAACACTCACTGACGCCTAACGTAGGCTACCACAAATGTTTTAGAACATGAACTATGCACTTTGAACTTGATCTAATCTCTAAAGATTATAGAAGACAAATTATGACAGAAATAGTTGTATATTTTGACTGTCTCTCATAAATAAGATATATTACTTATATTTAGCCCACCCACAAAGTAAAGTGAAAAAAGGAACTATTGTAGGCTACTTCTGGTTTTGAATTCAAATACCACCCACATTATCCACATTGTAAGGCCTTTCATAGTTAACAAATATGTTCTAATGCAAATTATGGCATTCATAAAAATGGAGAAGCAAAATATTCTTGAAATGTACACATTTAAGAGGCCACTCTACCATAAAAACACAGCCAACTGCAAGATTCAGAACTCAAAATAAAGTCCCCCTTCGCTTGACCTGAGAATTTGGACAAAATTTATGTTGATTGAGAAACAATGTAATTTCTTAACATCTTTTGTAATACAACAAGTAATAATAAAACCCTAAAACAATATTCAGAAAAATTAAGCAAGCAAAATCAATGAATACAATGTGTGTTGTATTGTTCTCTTATACCACAGGATCTGGTTCTGCTTGCCATGTTGTAACGGAGAGCATTGATGGTGCTGTGAATTTAGCCAATCTCAACTATGGCCAATTATTTCTGTTTCTGCTAAAGGTACAGTAACAACCTTTGTTTTGTTTTGTTTTGTTTGTTTGTTTGCTTGTTTGTTTGTTTGTTTGTTTGTTTATTTAGTGAAAATGAGGATTGAAAGTTTCATTTTAACAAACAGACTTTGACCATTTTTGGTGCTAAAAACTGCAAACTTTATAAAGCTTGATACGTAAAAATTTAAAATCTGAAACTACATTTCATGGCCCTACCTATTAAGCCATATAGGTGGTTGCATAGGGCCGCCATAGCCACCAGGGGGGCCCATTCCATTGATTAAAGGGATAGTCCACCCCAAAATGAAATCATCATTTCTTCTGTTGAATAGAAAAGATAGTTATTAAAATGCTGGATATGAATGAGGCGCCGTGTAGGATTTAAATCAAACTTCGCTTATCAACACATACGTAAAACACGTGCAAATACACCTATAAATTACTTAATGTAAGTGTTTGTGCGAGGATGGAGTTTATATGTATGTGAGTGTTATGCATGCGTCAAGTTTAGATGTATTTGCGCAAATTTCATATATGTTGTTTTGAACATCCAATAGTAGAGTAATTTATAGGTGTATATGGACGTGTTTTATGTATGTGTTGATAAGCGAAGTTTGATTTAAATCCTACACGTTGCCTCATAGATATGCATATAAAATGCTGGTTGATGGTATCAATTGATTTCCACAATATTTTTCCCTACTATGAAAATCAATGGTACCTTCAACCAATATTTTTCAAAATATCTGCCTTGTCTCATAAGAAACTTTTAAATGTTTAAAACCCACATGCGGGAGCGTAGTCATTTTTAGGTGAACTATCCCTTTAAGTTAGTAATAACTTTTATATATGTCATGCCCATGCATTTTGTAAATGAAGGGGCAGTAATATCAATTTGGTTCAGTGAAAAGAGGACAAGTAAGCAAGACAGGACTATTTAAGAAATGTTGTTTTGTGTCCTTCAAATTCTAGGGCCAACTCTGGGACTACATGGTGTTTTTAACTTTGTAAATAATAAAATAATGTATATCAAAACCCTAGATTGAATCAAAATGTAAATTAAACTGAATTCATTCATTCGTTTTCCTTCAGCTCAGTCCCTTTATTCATCAGGGGTCACTACAGCGTAATGAACCACCATCTTATCCAGCATATGTTTTACACAGCGGATGCTTTTCCAGCTGCAACCCAGAACTGAGAAACAATCATACACACTCATACACTATGGCCAATTTTAGTTTATTCAATTCACCTATACCTCATGTCTTTGGACTGTGGGGGTAACCGGAGCACCCGGAGGAAACCCACGTGAACGTGGGAAAAACATGCAAACTCCCCCACAGAAATCCCAACTGACCCAGCCGGGATTCGAACCAGCGACCTACTTGCTTTGAGGCGCCAGTGCTAACCACTGAGCCACTGTGTCGCTGAATTATTTTAGCATCAAATCTTAGAACATCTTAGTTGCACTTCCTCGAAAATACAAGAGAGGGCAGCCTTATGCTTCTGAACATTTTAGAGCTAGGCGTTCATGTTGGAAGTTCAACTCGAAGCCAAAGAAAAGCATTCAGGTACAACTTTATTTTTGTGCATTTATGAGAGACAAAATCTGCATGAAGTTTGACATGTTTTGACTGCATTTTTGTAAGGTGGCAAATGACAGTGCAATAAGACTTAAAATACAGTCCAAATGAACACAAATATTCTAGAATTAATGACAAAAACATACAGACATAAAAATTATTTACAAATATATACAGTAAATCTTTTTTGCATGAAAAAGTAAACAATGAAGTAGAGTTTTTGTGGGTTTTTAAATAAAGTCTACAGTAAAAACAGGTCTAAGTTGAGCCAATTATTATTAAAATTAAGTACTTCTGCTTTTTATCTACAGTAAGATGCCACTTACAAGGACTTGATTTTATTATTTTTTTATTTTTTTATTGTTGCTGCTTACATCATTTTTAGTGTAAGAGGGGGCCATTTAGTTTTTTTATTTTCATTTTCAATGTCTTTGTGAGATAATAGCTTTGGAATTCATTAATAGCCACAGATGTTGTCCAATTTCCTGGCATAAAACTAATAAAGACAATGTCTACTATTATACATCTGTTCTGTGTTTTTCAAGTGAATTGTAAGTAATTTATTGTCTGACTCAAAGACCAGCTGCTATTGTGTAAACCCCACAGACTAAAGAAACCATAAAAAATGAAATCTCTGGTAGATCTTAAACTCATAAATTATTTAATTTAAGAAAGAAGTCTATCAGAAGTCAATCCAGTTTTAAGTCATGGTCCTGAAAACACTGCTGCAAAATCTCAGATGGCATGCATGTTTTGTTAGTGCTCGGAGTTGAAGAGGTTTTTTTCAGTGAGTAAAATCTTGAATTAAAGCTGGGTCAACACTGTATGATTTATTAGCGTCTTTTACAATTGTTGCTTGTCAGACTGTAAGAACATGTTCACAGCTAAAGTCACACTGTGGGTCTAGTTGTCATTAATGTCAGACTGTATGACAGTCAAGACTTGATAATAATGGAAATACTGTATGCAAGAGTTGAAATATGCAACTCATTGACAAGCAAAATTGGCATTTACCCATATTAATTTAGCAGTTGCTTACTTTGAAATGAAAACTACAACAACATTAAGCGACAAATTATTGTGAGAAGTGCTAGTAAACAATACAAAGTTGTAGACACTGTTTTGAAAAATTAAATATCAGCTTGATTTAAGATTTAGGAAGCTAAAAGTAAAGAGATTCAAAAACCTGGATGCAGTTAAGTGCTTACAGAAGAAATTACTTTTCATCTATCTCTTGGATATTTTCAGGGATTCGGATTGGCTTGGGAAGATTATTCCACTAGTGGCATTGAACGTTCTGAAAATTGAAGTGGCAGCTAGCAATCATGTCATGGCACCAAATAGGATGTGTGTGGAGCAATTGGTGGTTTGTTGTTTATTTGTTTGTTGTGTCATGAGATTATGTGCTGATATTGGCTGATTTGACGATCTGACAATGAATTTACTGATTTTAGTGGTCGTTAATCTGCTATCTTGTGCTAAACTGATGATCAAAGATTGTAGCCTATCAGAAAAATTAAGGATTTGCAAACTTGAAACTTGATTGAAAACTTTTTAACAAAGGTACGAAAAAAATCCGACTACCAAAATTGTACAATTTGCACCTGACATAAAGGATATAATTTAAATGATTATTTTTCCTTTGTTAAAAGCAGATGCTTTCTTAAAGAGCCCATATTATGGGTTTTTGAAAATGCCCTTCCATGTAGTGTGTCACACAGCTCTAAGTGAAGTGAAATATCCAGCTAAGGCTTAAATCTGTAAGTGTACAGTGTTTAAAACTATTGATTCATCTATAAAAGAGTCGACTCATAGTGCTTCAAACGAGTCGTCTTGATAACGAGTTATTAGGTGTTTCGCGATGACGCAGCTACGAAACACAAGTAGTTGGGCTCGCAAACCCGGGAGATTTGAAACCTGCGGCCCCGCCCACTAACAGAAAAAAAGTCTCACACACACACAGAGACACACACAGACACCGGTCGAATGAAGTCACGCTGTGCAGATGGATATTATGGACCGTCTAATCAAAGATGAAACATCAGCAATACAGCCCAGCCTTGAGCAGTTCTGAGTGCTTCTGGAAACTATATGCTTTCAAAGAAGACTTATTCAGTTTGTTAAAGGAAGGATCAGTATAGACTGTCAGAACATGGATCAGTGGATCATGGATCATTTTCTACCCCCATTTCACAAGTGTAAGTAAGTGCGATTAAAATTATTGCCTCGTTTACTCTAGCTTGCAAATTATATATTCAGTTGTGTTTTGTTACTTGTAACTGCGTGTACTGTATCAGGTTAACTCTTTATATTCCCATATCGCGTGTAAAGCCACGTTGAAAACGCGACGCGTGCCGCTTTGATTACGGATCGTCAGCTGTTTACACACATGCAACGGACAAGTTTCAAAATATTTCAGCTCAATATTATTGTCTCCTCGTGTGTGTAACGCACGGGTATTCGCGGATATAACTGAGCGCCGCTCCTCTATGGACGCGCCGGCCCTGTGTGTGTGTGTGTGTGTGTCTGTGTCTCCTCGTGTGTGTAACGCACGGGTATTCGTGGATATAACTGAGCGCCGCGCCCTCTCTATTCAGCCGGTCCTCTTTGGACGCGCAGGCCCTGTGTGTGTGTGTGTGCGTGTGTGCGTGTGTGTGTGTGTGTGTGTGTGTGTGTGTGTGTGAAAAGAGCAAGAAGACTGTGACCTCCTCGCCAGTTCTTGGACTTTTTGCTCAATAAAATAGTTAGTCGTCAGTATTTTCTAGTCCATCGTCTGTGTTTACATTCACCCACTGGCAGCCAAAATCCACTATGAAGCGTGTGTGCACTGTGACTACTTTTATATTGTAGATTAGCAGCTGGGCATTTCACTCTCGCGCTGAAGCCTTGTCCGTGTCGACCAATCGCAGCAGGCTGTCATTGGTCCAATCAGCGCAGATTAGCTTCGCGCTGAGGAAGGGTTTGGGAACAAATGAATCGCTGAACGATTCATATGGGAGTCGCTGGGATAATTAGGTAAAAATAAATGCAGATTATAAGACCATCAAAGTGTTTTTTGACCTAGCATGCATATTAGACTGTTGTTGGAGACCCTTACAACCTAAATATGACCCTATTTCATGTATAATATGGGCTCTTTAAAAGCAACACTATGTAACTTATTTGCTCAGGGCTCCCCCTTGTGGTAGATAAGTGCAATTGTCTGCTACTAGTAGCCAAGCTTCCATCAAAATAAACAAATTAGATTTATGGGCAAAAGTGGAATATCGCATAAAACCTTTTTAAAGTTCTCCATTCAGTGAGTTAAATAGAACCAAATTGTCACTTCCTGAGAAACTGCTGCAAAATATCTAAAAGGAAAATTTAATTTGCTCAAATGAAATAAATTACCAGTGCCTTAGAAGACAAAATGCATTAAACGTGGTGGCATTTGGAAGCGCAAGACCGCTGTTTTGGAGCGCAGCCACTCAAGACAGTTCTGGGAAATAATAAAACAGAACCACTTTGATGACAGACTTTGGCTAAGGGATTTTAGAGTGACTAAAACAACATTTTAGATGTGTGTGGTCAGTCTCAATGCTGTCTCATCATGTCTATAACATGACCTGTTTAACAAAAAATTATGATGCACATGCTGGAATTTATTTGGCAAAGAATTTCCATTGTCGTTTATAAAAAAAAATTATTATCAGATTAAAAGAGTACGTTTTTATGCAAATTTAAAAAATGTATGTGCATTTTGGTGTTTCCATTAAGCATTTTTATTCAATATTCTAAAATACCATAAAAATAAGTGGATGGAAACATAGCTGGTGTTGAGATTCTGTCACTGGTTAAGCTTCTTCATAGGCAGCACATTTCTCCAATAGTATCTGGATGCAGACTTGGATTTGCAAGCTGAGACTGCATACAATGCACTCGATGGAGCTAGGCATTAAAAAGTATTGCATGTAGCTCACCTTGCAACTGCACCAAGTCTGCATCCAGACCCCTCTCCAATAAACATGAATTTGTTATCTATGAACTGGCAGAACTGTCAAATAAGAACACCTCATTTGAAGTAATATGAGACATTATTTTAAGGTGAAAAACTGCAGTGTTGTATCAATGGCTGCTTTGCTAACCACGTTTTTCTATTGTGTTTATTTTGCAATATGCATACGGACTTTTAATTTCAATCAGCCAGCCCCAGGGTTTCTGGTTAATTGTCATCCCATACAAATTTGCGGCATTTAAGATAAAAAAAAAACTTCGCTGCCTGGCTGATTTACGATATAAAGTTGTTATCAGACCAAACAAGAAGCACTGCATTAAATTCAGTTTTTCCTCGTCATGTCTTTAAAATATGGAAAATAAATTTTACCCCAGTATTTTCAATGGTATTTCTGCGCTAGCCTGCTGCTAATGATAGCACTTACGCTTAAATGATCTTTTATCTTGTTTTACGCTTTAACAACCAAATGGATGCTTAAGTCTATTTAGCTGATTATATTTGAATTAAATTACAACATCGATGCTGTAAAAGGAACCCTATGAAATTTAAAATAGTGATATAAAGCTTTCACCGGAAGTTCATCATTGGCTGAAAAACACTGTGCATATATTCCATTGAGAGGAAAGTGCATATTTGAACATCATGTTGAAAAGAGTGCTGTTTGTATATGTATATTGCTGAAAGGTATTCCCAATTTCATTTTACTTCTAAGCAAAGCATGAAAAGAATCAGTATATCGGAGCTATCTTGAAACGTATTCAGTCTTTTGTTTGTTATATGTATGCTGCAGTTCACTAAACGGCCACTGGTGTCGCTGTTAGCAATAGTTTCTTAATTCTACAAATAGTCCATTTAACACTTGATGCAACATATAAAACCTCAGCATTCAATATGAAGGTACTAGATCCAGAGTCAGCCTATATATTAGAGTGAGTGCCTAACCCCAGAATGGTGTTCCTCTTGATGAATAGGGGCAGTTGTAATGGCAGATGCAGGAGTTGATAGTCATGACAGCATGATTGAACAGTCTTCCTCCTGGGCAGCGGAAAGTGACCATTGCCGTGCCAGTCTGGTATGGTGTACAACAACGGTTGTCTGTACATGAGCCACAATAACGCGGCCTGTAGAGCCGTGTGCTGTAGCAGCCCTGGTGGAAAAGCCGCACTGGAGTCGCTGACCTGTAGCTGGGTTGACATTTCCTCCTTGACCACTGAAACACAGAAGCGGGGCTTGATTAGTGAATGTTGTGAATGGCAAGAACTGCGTCCTATATGGAGACTCACCTGTGGGCTTCTGTGGAGGACAGGCTGGCAGGGTCGGATCATACACAAGCGCATCTGCATCTCCAAGACACAGGATGGGTTTTGGTTGGACACCCGTATGGATATTCCAGACCCGCAGGTACGCGAGCAAGCACTCCACTCTGAGCTTTGGTCTATACAGTTTGAAACGGCTCTTGTTTGGTATCCAGAGTCAGCAGGCAAGGTCTGGTCACTTTTGGAGGCTGGCAACCCAAAAACATTTCAATTAAACATACACACCAATTTTTTCAGAACGTAATGGGCAACGTTGAAATGGTCAGATATTGACTGACGTTTCAGTTTAGCCAGATTACTTTAATTTTAAGTGATTAATATATCATGTTTCCAAATGTGATTCAGTCCTAAAGCATGCACATTACAAAATGTTGTCAATATGAATATACATTTGTGACCTTGGACCACAAAAACACTCAAAGTGTTAATTCTTAATTACTTGAATGAGTAAGGTTTCCAGCAATGGATGTTTTGTAGGATAGGATAGGATATAACGAATAATATTTTGTTACAACTGAGGGTTAAATATCAATATTAAGATATTGAGAAAATCACTTCTATAGTCACTTCCACAGTAAACTGAATCATTGCGTTTGGGAACAGAGATGAGGTTCTCAAGGTGCATGCGTACCTTGGCTCTAGGGGTTAAACAACAAAAAATAAGGTCAAGAATCTTAGTGTGATTTTGGAGTCAGATCTGAATTTCAATAGTCATGTCAAAGCAGTAGCTAAACCAGCATACTATCATCTCAAAAATATTGCAAGAATTAGATGCTTTGTTTCCATTGAGGAATTAAGAAACTTGTTCATGCTTTTATCAGCAGCAGAGTGGATTACTGTAATGGACTCCTCACTGGCCTTCCCAAAAACACAGTCAGACAGTTACAGCTCATCCAGAACCCTGTTGCCAGGATTCTGACCAGAACCAAAAAATCTGAGCACATCACACCTATCCTCAGATCTTTACACTGTCTCCCAGTTACAATACAATACTCAATACATTACACATATGCTCACTAAATAGAAACCTAACAGAACACTCAGATCATTAGGATCAAGTAAATTAGAAATTCCCATAGTTCAGTCTTAGCAGGGTGAATCGGCCTTCAGCCCACTGCGACCCCTGCTGCTTGAATCAGCTTCCAGAAGTGATAAGATGTGCTCTAACATTAGGCACGTTCAAGACTTGAAACACATCTGTTTAGCTGTGCCGAATGAGCACTGTGCTACGTCCGACAGATCATGCTATTATGTCTTTCTTTTCTTTTTCATTCTTTTATAATCTGTTTTAACACATTTTAATCTGTTTTTATCTGTTTTAATCATTTTTAATTCTTTTAATAATTTTTGGTTCTTTTATTCTTATTTATGTAAAGCACTTTGAATTACCACTGCGTATGAAATGTGCTATATAAATAAACTTGTCTTGCCTTGACTTGCATATAGTTGTCTAAATGAAGCGCATTACTAATCATCAGTTTGATTAGTAGAACATATTCAGATTTTTATATATTTACTGAAGGAAATGTAAAAATGTCTTTATAGAACATGATCTTTAATTAATATTCAAATGATTTTGGCATAAAAAAAAATCTATACTTTTGACCCCTTCAATGCAATCTTGCCTATTGACAAAAATGTATCAACATAACACTGGTTTTCATGATCCATGGTCACATTTGAATTTTGTAATGTGTCATATTTTTAAAGCATTTATACAATAGAATATAGTATAGAAAATAGTATACGCATTATAAAATAGAAATAGTTTCTACACAAGCAGCTTTACATTATTAAACAGGAAAGTAACAGAACTGATACTAAATGTAAAAAATATTAGGCAAATCCAAGTTGCGCTATAAAGTAGCCATAGCAAGGAAACAGTGTCATTTGATTTCGATCTTGGATTTATTTCAGTCATAATAAAACAAGCTCAAGTGCTGTTCAACAAGTTCAGTTCCATCAAATCAATGTTATTGCTGAATATTAAGTGTCTCTTAGATCCCAGCTCAGAAAGCCAAAAGCAACAGTGGCAAGAAACCCAAACTCCATCAGGTGAGAGAAATGGAAAAAGAAGAAAGTTTGGTTCATAAAACATACTCGTATGTGCTAAATGAATAAACATGGCAGTGAACACTCCATTGATGAATCATGTCTTTTGAAAAAAAAACAAGGCTTTACAGATGAAAACTTAATGATAGCTAAATTAAAAAACTGACAACACATAAAAATGAGACAAAAATGTTGGAGATTTACTATCACTTACATGGATAAATAACCACAATATCTGCTTGGGTTTTTACATAAACACAGTTGGCTATGTCTTAATTGAACGCAAGGATAATATTGCATGTATGTTGTAGATATGCATGAACTGCCTGATAAACCTGCTTCTGTCTGTGTCATTGATGATGACGTTTGAAAGATGCTTATTTGCTTATTTATTTATTTATTTATTTGTTTGTTTATTTGTTTATTTATTTATATTTAATTAATGGATGAAAATTAAACTAAACCTAAAACTGAATTAGGTCGACTAAATCTATTGTAGAATGTGTTGGATAAAATATTACATTTTATATTACATTTAAAACTAAAGCTACATTATATTATTATTATTATTATTAATAATAATAATAATAATAATAATAATAATATGAATAATAAGAATAATATGAATAGTAATAATAATAATATGTATTTATTGATTTATTATTTTGTTTGTTTATTTATTTATTTATTTATATTTAATTAATGGATGAAAATTAAACTAAACCTAAAACTGAATTAGGTCGGCTAAATTTATTGTAGAATGTGTTGGATAAAATATTACATTTTATATTACATTTAAAACTAAAGCTACATTATATTATTATTATTATTAATAATAATAATAATAATAATAATAATAATAATATGAATAATATGAATAGTAATAATAATATGTATTTATTTATTTATTATTTTGTTTGTTTGTTTATTCATTTATTTATATTTAATTAATGGATGAAAATTAAACTAAACCTAAAACTGAATTAGGTCAGCTAAATTTATTGTGGAATATGTTGGATAAAATATTACATCTTATATTACATTTATAACTAAAGCTATATTACTAAAATACTTAACAATCAAAAGACTATTACTAAAGCAAAATTAATATTAGTTTGGCTTTGTCCATGTTTGACAAAACATTGGGTTATGACAAACCAGTAGTTTTTATACTATAAGAACCAAAAAAAATCCATAAAACTTTATTTTGACAAAAGGTTTAAATCACTAATCACAGAGAAAACTCTATTTTTAAGAAGGAGCTTGCTATGTTTTTAATCATGTAACAAATAAGTTGAAATGCAAGTTTGCTTCGAAAAAGCCAAAATAGCTAAATGGCAAATGGTTTACATTATCCAATAACTCAAGCCACCCGAGTGACGTCAGCTGAAAAGAATGTAATTTCAGAGGAATTTTGATGAAACGCTATGAAAAAAAATGAAGGTTTAGAAATAACATACACAGTAAGTCATGGAATGTGTATTGGAAAGTCAAGTTTATACTATTTTACATCGAGTTAATAGTATTACATCTGCTTTTCTTGAACATTTGAGAGTTGAGGTAATCAGCTCCTCCATCTTACAATCATTTTTATAACTGGAGAAGGAATACCAAATACCTTTATCCCGAAGAGATAATAATCAACCATTATTGTCGGTGTTTAAAGCACATGGATCAGTTAACGTCTCCATTGCACACACACTGAGAACAAAATGTACCAGTTCAGCTGATGTAACTTGGGTGACATTGATTTCGAACACACTCCTGACAGTGTTTCACTCTGCAGTTTAATTGTTGCGTTACACAGACATGAGTCTTGTTATGAATCATGGAAAGTTGGCTCCAGCAAGAAGCCAGTATTTGTGCTTTTAGGTTCCATCTTGGCAGGACATTTCCAATTAAATGGTCAAAATCCCACAGTGAAAACCTCAGACTGGAATGTAATTGAGAGTTCTCAGATAGGGATTCGAATTCAAAACATGTAAAAAGATTTATGCGTAATCCTAAAAGAAAAGATGCCTTTTTTATTCCAGCTCACTCAAAAAAACACACAAAAAATGACGTTCGCTGTTTGTTAAAACTACTTATGTAAAATGAGTTGAAACAACACAATTCTTGAGGCTGTTTTGGGACTTAGTTGTTTTATTTTCAATCCACTTAAATTTGTGAAAACTTATCAGTTAACTTAACTTTTTCATGTTGTCTCAACACACATACATTTTGTGGAAGCCAGCATCTTTCAGATTTTACAGTGAATGACTTTTTGCTGACTGTTCAAACTACTTATGTAAAATGAGTTGAAGCAATACTATTATTAAGTATTTTGGGGGGGGGGGGGGGGGGGCAGCAACTTAATTGTTTTATTTTCAATACACATAAATTTGTAAAAATTAATTCATTCATTGGGGCAATGCAGTGGCGCAGTAGGTAGTGCTGTAGCCTCACAGCAAGAAGGTCGCTGGTTCAGTTGCCGTTTCTGTGTGGAGTTGCATGTTCTCCCTGCGTTCATGTGGGTTTCCTCCGGGTGCTCCGGTTTCCCCCACAGTACAAAGACATGCAGTACAGGTGAATTGGGTAAGCTAAAATTGTCCGTAGTGTATGAGTGTGAATGAGTGTGTGTGGATGTTTCCCAGAGATGGGTTGTAGCTGGAAGGGCATCCGCTGTGTAAAAACGTGCTGGATAAGTTGGCGGTTCATTCCGCTGTGGCGACCCCAGATTAATAAAGGGACTAAGCCGAAAAAAAGAAAATGAAAGAATGATTCGTTCATGGTCCTTCGGCTTAGTCCCTTATTTATCAGGGGACCCCACAGCTGAATGAACCGCCGACTATTCCAGCATTTGTTTTACCAGTCCTGGAACAGATTGGGGTAACGAACCCGTCATGTTAGCGGTGTTGCAAATGAAAGAGACGAGGGACGAGGGGTGTAGCGGACTAAAGTGAAGGGGAGGGGGGAATGTGTGTCTCGGACAAAAGTGAAGAGGAGGGTGACGAAAGTGAAAGGGGTTAGAGAATCGCAGAAGAAAGTTAAGAGTGTTGGAGAGTCATGGAAGAAATTGCGTGTGAGGAGGGGTATCAGTAAAATGAGGTGCTGAATCCGGCTTTTCCGGCACAAATTAAGCCTTGTGTTTTACGCAGCGGATATCCTTCCAGCCAATTTAGTTCATCCAATTCACCTATACTGCATGTGTTTGGACTGTGGGGAAAACCGGAGCACCTGGAGGAAATCCACACGAACAAAGGGAGAACATGCAAACTCCACACAGAAACGCCAACTGACCCAGCCGAGGCTCGAACAAGTGATCTTCTTGCTGTGAGGCAATTGTGCTACCCACTGTGTTGCCATATACAGGGGCACAGGTTGAGTCACACAGGTTGAGCGCCTCCTGCTGGCCTCATTTACACCACTTCCGGCAGCAAACTAGCTTTCCCATGTGGTCTCCCATCCAGGTACCGACCGGGCGCAGCCCTGCTTAGCTTCAGTGGGTGACCATGTGAGAGTTGCAGAGAGCTAGCTGCTGGCTTTAAAATGATCAAGCTAACTTAATTGATGTGTGTTGGGACAGCATAAAGGAATTGAACCCAGCATTTTTACAGTGCTATTGAAAAAAAAAAATTACAACACTATTAACGCAATCGCCTCACAGCAAGAAGGTTGCTGGTTCGAGCACCAGCTGGGTTAGTTGGCGTTTCTGTGTGGAGTTTGCATGTTCTCCCCGTGTTCACGTGGGTTTCCTCCGGGTGCTCCGGTTTCCCCCACAATCCAAAGACATGTGGTACAGGCGAACTGGGTAAGCTAAATTGGCCGTAGTGTATGTGAGTGTGTGCAAGAGTGTTTGTGTGTGTTTCCCAGTGTTGGGTTGCGGCTGAAAGGTCATCCGCTGCGTAAAACATATGCTGATAAATTGGAGGTTTATTCCACTGTGGCGACCCCAGATTAATAAAGGGACTAAGCTGAAAAGAAAATGAATGAATGAATAAATACTAATATTTTTTCTGTATGAAATACCTATGTGAGCGTCCTGAAGCACAGTGTTGTCCAGATTTTCACACACCCACTCTTTACAGCATTTTCCTGGTGGTTGAACTCTTCGAGGATGAGGGCAGTCTGGCGTGGGCAGGAGAACATCCTCACGGCACTGGGGCACACAGGTCACCCCTCCACCCGAACATCGGCACTGGAGAGAACAGGAGGGCTGAAATACCTGACCTTCCTGGTAAGAGACGCCATTGAGCTCACAACCCAGCTCCTTCTGACCTAAAACAAAAGTTTAGAAGATTACACTGATGAGACTACAGTAGATGTAATGACCAAGACTGGACAGACTATAGTCTGCTTTTACAGTGCATCCAAAATATATCATTCATTCATTTTCCTTCAGCTTAGTATCTATTTTAGAGATCGCCGCAGCGGAATGAACCACCAACTATTCCGGCATATGTTTTGCACAGCGGATGTCCAGCTGCCACCCAGTACTGGGAAAGACCCATACACACTCATTCGCACACACTCATATACTATGGCCAATTTACTTTATTTAATTCCCCTGTAGTGCATGTCTTTGGACTGTGGGGGAAACCGGAGCACCCGGAGAAAACCCTCGTAAACACGGGGAGATTATGCAAACTCCAAACAGAAATGCCAACTGACCCAGCTGGGATTCAAACCAGTGACCTTCTTGCTGTTAGGCGACAGTGCTAACCACTGAGCCTTAATTTTAACTTAATTTGTTTGTTGAAATTCGGTTTGCAACCATTTATCTTAAAAATGTTCTGTTAATGGGCTGCATGGTGGGAAGGTCATAGAAGGTCGCTGGTTCGAGCCTTGGCTTTTCTGTGTGGAGTTTGCATGTTCTCTCCGTGTTCATGTGGGTTTCCTCCGGGTGCTCCGGTCTCCCCCATAGTCCAAAAACATGTGGTACAGGTGAATTGGGTAAGCTAAATTGTCCATAGTGTATGTATGTGTGTATGGATGTTTCCCAGTGATGGGTTGCAGCTAACATATGCTTGATAAGTTGGCGGTCATTCCGCTGTGGCGACCCTAGATTAATATAGGGACTAAGCCGACAAGAAAACAAATGAATGTTTTGTTCATCCAATGAATGTTTTGTTTTCAGTGTGCAACCATTGCTAGAATACACGTTTATGTGCTCTTAATTCTACATATATTTATTTATAAATGAATATTCTGTATAGGCTACTATAATATATACAGTCCAAATGTCAGGTTGCCTTGTGCCTTTTTCACATAATAAGGTAATAATCCTAATTTGGATATTATCTGAAAGCTTAAACATTCAGAATTCATCATGTGAAAATCACTTTGAAATGTATGTTGCATTACCAGTGAAAGACCTTTAAAAACAAACATTTTACTGAGCTCTGAGCTTCTATAACTTTACACTCTTTCATTTATAATGCATTGATCTTTGCATTGTTTCACATCTATAATCAAAAACAGGAATAATGTATGGGAGTTCTATCAAAGTAAAAAATAATAATAATAATAATTCTCCAAATGGCTGCTCAAATAACAAATCAAAAGCTCAAAAGAAGTTGCATTTCCTCATTTAAGGTAACATAAATATTTACAAAATACAAACAGATAGGGATTTGAATTATGCATAATCCTAAAAGATGCCTTTTTCATTCCAGCTCACTCAAAAAAACACTCCAAAAAATTACGTTTGCTGGTTGTTTAAACTACTTATGTAAAATGAGCTGAAACAACACATTTCTTGAGGATGTTTTGGGGCAACTTAAATGTTTTATGTTCAGTTAACTTAACTTTTTCATGTTGTCCCAATACATATCTGTTGTGTGGAACCCAGCATTTATTTACAGAGAATGACTTTTTGCTGACTGTTCAAACTACTTCTGTAAAATGAGTTGAAACAACGTTATTAATAAGTATTTTAGGGGACAACTTAATTGTTTTACGTTCAATCCACATATATTTGTAAAAATACAATCATTAATTTTCCTTCGGCTTAGTCCCTTATTTATCATGGGTCGCCACAGCAGAATGATAATTAAATGAAATGATAATTAAATGAAAAATTAATATGATAAGTCAAAAAATTCATAAAATTTGGTAGTGGTGGAGATTTCCCCCCAAAATAGTGCTTTGAGTGTCCAGAAAAGCCCTATATAAATGTAAGAAATTATTATTATTATAAATAAATAAAACATTTTTAAGGTAGATGACAAATCTAAAAATCATATGCCGTTTTATTGAAAAAACATGAGCTATAAAAATATAACTTATGTTTGATATTTCTTTTGATAATCCATCCATCCATCCATCCATCCATCCATCCATCCATCCATCCATCCATCCATCCATCCATCCATCCATCCATCCATCTATCTATCTATCTATCTATCTATCTATCTATCTATCTATCTATCTATCTATCTATCTATCTATCTATCTATCTATCTATCTATCTATCTATCTATCTATCTATCTATCTAACCAATAATCAACCAATCAATCAATCAATACTTATCTCAGGATGAATCAAATGCCCAAACAGACAGATTCAAATCAGCAATGTCAATCAACAGCTATAAGAGCTCATGGTTGTAACTTGTTTTACAATACTGAAACAATGATCTGGTTGTGGAAACTCACTGACACACTCTCCCGGCTCTCCAGGAAAGCTGGCGCTGTAGTCACACTGCAGGCCACGCTGACCATCACAGGGAAACACCTCACTGCAGACCTCACCCTGCTGTCGGGCACACACCTGGCAGCACTGGCACCCATCGAGAATGAGAGGAACTCCTTCTGGACAGGATGGTACAGAACCTTGGCACTGACATGAGCTGCCACACTGCTGACAGCACACCTAAGACAGCATACACAGCATCATAGTCTTCGTAAGGTAAGCTTTCAGTTAGTTCATTAGATATTATACACAGCCAGTGGCTCAAGAACCATACAGATTCATTAATCCAGAGTGATTCATTGGAAGCAACACACATTAATCACTCAAAATCACCTTGAGCTGCATTTTTATGTTTGGTTAAACAGCAACCAACCATCTTAGCAATAGCAATGATTATAGACACTGTGGAATAATGTAAAATAAAAATATAGCATAAAACACTTTCCATCCCATATGTGTGTTTAAGAGAATAACATCATCACTCCTGGAAACTCCTGGAAAACTAGTTCAACATATTATTGTAATAATACATACAATTAACTTTTGTGCAAGCAGGGAAACAACAAAAGTTCATTTTTCCTTTATTGTAAATAAATTGTGCTTCATGTTTTTGCAAATTAAAAACAAAATACACATCTTGGTGTTTTCATTCAGCACTTTACGCAATATCCCAAAATGCACATTTAAATACGTGAATGGAAAGACAGCTAGTGTGCACGTGCTTGAATGCATCGAGTTACTGGCACGTGATTGGCTAATTGCACATCTTGTTAACAAGCAGTCAAAGATATGTACCTAATATATTGGCCTTTCTTTTATGATATATATATATATATATATATATATATATATATATATATATATATATATATATATATATATATATATATATATATATATATATATATATATATATATATATCTTTCTTTCAATATTACAGTACTGTAAGTCTATGGTAAATTTGTCAAGAATCTTTATAATAATAGCGCTGCTTGTTTCTCAAACTTTCTGCTTTGGTTAAAGGTGTCATAGATGAAAATCTGGATATAGCTAGAGGCATAGCTGAATAATAAATATTCTGTACATACCGTGAACCTCTAACACGATTGTTTCGTTGTTCTAGAGTAAATCTTGTGAGTTTAGAATCTGGGTGAAAAAAGGCCAATTGCAAAATAACTCTGATGACCCACATGGGATCATTCATATGCATAGCAGGTAATCCTAATGAGATTACAAGAATGATAATTAATTGTATCCCTTATTTTTCAGTTGATCTAACCTTATTTTATACTTTCTACATATGTGGGACTCTTATTTTGAAAACGAGAGTTCTCAGGTAGTGCAACCAGGCATCTCATCACAGCTTATTGTCAGAACTCAAAATTGTATATAAAGACGAATTATAAATGTATTAAGCGTACCCCAAAGAAACATAAGGTCTTATCATCTTTTGTTAATTTAACATAATAAAATTTGCCACATATGTTTGTAACGAATCAAAAAATAAGTGTTTACGCACGTTTGTTTATAATGTTACTCAGGTCTTACTATGATTTTCCTGGAGTGAAATGATGCTAATAAATTTCAAAAACTCATCTGTTTGCATGCATGCAGTTGTTGATATTAATTTCTGCTTATGTTTTCAACTTAATGCCTCAAAAACAACTCTAAAAACATATTTTTTAATCAAATATAATTATAATTTAGCCTTTATTTCATCCACAAATCAGGAGCAAACTAGGTTACTCTGGTTGCACAATAAATAGTTCACTCAATCTTAAAATAAACCTCCACCACTTTATTAACAAGGCATCTACTCCACTTGTTAAAATATTTTTGACAAATGAAGTTTATTATTTAGCACATGTCTATCTCAGAGGTTACATCACATTGTATGTGAGCTGCAAAGCATCAGCGAAGCAAAGCTCATTAATATTCACAACCCTTCCAAATATGGTCAAAACCTAAAGCTTTTCAATCCAGGGATAATTCCTGTGGTTATAAATGAGCATATAAAAAATTTCTATAGACGTTTTTGCATTTACCTACAGTAAGCCACATACTGTTTATATATCAGAACACAATTTAACATATTGAATTCATGCACACTATGGCACCTTTAATAACCTTTGATAATATGCATAGGAAGGAAGCAATAGCAAAAATGTCTTCTTTCATATGAATGACTTACAGTATGTATTTCATGGTTTTGAATCAATAAAAAAACTTCTTTCAGTTACTATTAAGTGTTAGAGCTAGACAAGCACATAAAAATATTACATTTGTACAAAAAATCCCTTAATTAAACATTAATTTTCCACTGCATTTGGTTTAAACTGAAAAACCCCTGTTTAATAATAGTTTCTGAAACACAAAACTTCCAACAAAAAGCCCCTGATAAGAACCACTGAAGTACCTCTTCAATGAGAATCTCTAAAAATCACAATTTAACAAGATCAGTTTTTATAACCTTTGAAAACAGAGCTAAACATACATCAGAAAGCGTCAAACAAAGCATGTGATCCTCACCTGGGAGCTCAGGTAAAACAGCAGTGTCCAAGCCACCAGCTCTCCAGTCCTTTTGTCTCTCAGCAGCCTGTCCATTATGTGTTCCACCACAATGAGATTTTCAGCTTGTGTAACTGTTTGCTCGCTGCCTGGCTCTGTGCACAAGCACTTTTATAAAGTCCTCGCTCTGATGTCATAGCCTGACTGCAGGGTAAACAGTGGCTGGACCGGGATCAGAAATGTTTCGAATTCCACATCTCCGTTGCCCATTTCCACAAGCAGAAATGATTTTCTCCCTCCGCTCGCCTGCTCTGGTGTGCAGTGATGAAACATGGACTTCTGGAAGAAAAGCGGGACGTTAGGTTTGCTCTCGACCACGTCTAAGTTTTCTGATCACTGATCACAGCAGCTGTTGTTCGTTGAATTACTATCAAATGTATTTGAGTAAATCTGATTAAAAAACATGTTTGGGAGAATAATATTGCACAACATTTAGATAAAAAAAGTTTATTTTTCTCTACTTATATTTTAGACAGTATTTTTAATACACCAGTGGAAAGTTAATACAGAATAGAATACAATAGGATTCTCTCTGAGCATTCCTGAATCCAGTTCCAGTTTCCTTTATTTTTGTCCTTCAAAATAATCACCATAAATTGTAATGCAGAACAAAATTATGTTACATCAGACCCAACAAGAACATAAAAAACAGCAGACACTATAAAAACCTATCATAATAAATAAGCTTTCATAATCGCATAAATATATAAGAATATAGTTAATAAAATATAACCCAATTAAATTAAAAAAAAAATCACAGAAGGAATAAATTATTGCACAGTTTGTTATAACAGTTATAATATTAACAGTTTGTGCTAGTTTAACTATTTCTTGATTTATTATTACATACTAGCTATCAATGGTATTTAAAATATGGTATTATTCAAAAGTCTTATAATGACAGGATAAAAACTAAAGACTTCTGTAACACCTGCCTGATGGCATGAACAGACTATGGCCATGGTGGGTTGGATCCCTTAAAATGCTGGAATGAATGAATAAGGTGTTTTACTTAATTGGAATAAATGATTCAATGACTCATAATGACAGATTATTTGATTTCAGAACAAACCACTATATTTTATTTATTAAAAATACTGACTGAGTTGATTAATTATACGATTACATGAACCCACCAGAAAAGATTCACTCACATTTTTGCCACCTGGCTCAGAGATATTGAGAAAAATGTTGTATTTTTCAAGTTTTTGTACTTTATAAGTACTTTATATGGAGATGATTGTAACACCCCGGGTTCACTTGAGGAAAGCACAGGCTCGCAAGATTATCAAATGCGTATATTTATTTACAATAACTTACAAGGAAGAACACTGGAAGGACATGGGGTGAAGACAAGCAACAAACGAGTCATCACGAAGAGAATACCGGACAATGAATGATATAAATGAAGGAGCCTGGTTTTTCTCAAGGTTTTTTTTCCTTCACTTTTGCCATTTAGTGAAGTTTTTTTTCCCTCTCCGCTGTCGCCACTAGCTTGCATGGTTCGGGATCTATAGAGCTGCGCATCGTTGGATTTGCTCTTCAGTATTTGAACTCTCAGTAGTGATTAATAAACCACACTGAACTGAGCTAAACTGAATTGAACTTAAACACTACAAACTGAACTACACTGTTCCTATTTACTATGACCTTTTATGTGAAGCTGCTTTGACACAATCTACATTGTATAAGCGCTATACAAATAAAGCTGAATTGAATTGAATTGAATTGAATATATACACAGGAACATAATGACACTGATTAAACACAGGGGAAGGTGATGTACATAAAGACATGGCGGGAACTGGAATAAAGGAACACAATGTGAGGGTCACATGATGAAAACAAACATACAAGGAAGACAGGGTGTGACAATGATAATGATACTACTAACAAAAACATACTTTTTGAATTCTGTTATGCAATGTCAAACCCTAATTGAAACTAATTGTTATTTACACTTTAACCTTTGTGTACTGTTGGGGATGTTGTCATCAACTCTGAGGTCATTTTGTATCTTAATATAACCATTACTTTCACTGTGTTTCAGCTACTGTAGCAGAATGATTTTGTGAAAAATCTTATTTTGATACATATTTTAAGAAAATGCTTAGAATAAAAAAAACCCCTCGATAATACCGTCTGGGCAATTTTACTACCCTTTTGTTATATTTGGGATAAAACATCCATTAAATTAAATTGCTGTAAAAATGCATTAGATACATATTTTTTTCAAAATATTTTGCATAAATCTCCTAATCAACCTCTGTCCTGATCAAAACTACTAAATGTTTTTTAAAATGACAGGATTTTGACTCTTTAATTGCCAAATTCATAAATGATGTCACTGATTTGGTGAAAAAAAAAACACAAAATGATGTATTTTAAAATATAAAAATGTATCATAAAAATGTGGACTGGATTACTTTTTACCTTTTATCAAAGTCTTGGACATGTGAAACAACATTGCCTTTGATGCATTGTTTTTGATTGATTTTTGTTTTTGCCCCATTGACTTCCATTATAACCACATTTTTTATTGGAAAACCATGACGCCATATAATCATGCATTTTTGACTGTGCATTATTATATGGTGGTTTTCTTTGTTAGGAAGAGGTACAATTTGTTATTTTTACTATTGATCATCAGTTGGCACCCTTAATCCTTTAGATAGGCCTGTGCAAAAAAAGTTTACTTTCTGGATTTTATAGAGTATAACAGCAAATGAAAGTGTGTGTATGTGTTAGAGAGTGACCTTTGTGCACTTACCTTATGTGTCTGAGAACTAAAAATAACAAAATATGAGAAATCAAAACATGCTTCTCAGCTGTCAGAACTACATGGAATAAACAAAAACAAAGACTGGTGTATTTATGCACCATCAAATGTGGTTATAATGAAAGTCAATGGGGCAAAAACAGCCACCGACAAAAAATTATGGAGAAAAAATGAAAATCTAACAATGCATCAAAGCCAATGTTGTTACTAATTGTTCACATGTCTAAAGGGGGTCGCGCACCAGATGTGCCACTCAGCGCCGCGACACTGCGCGCACATGACAGTTGAAAGCATTGCACACCAGACACACATTTGCATGTTATTTAAAATGAAACTATTTAGATTGCACTCTGTAGCGCAGCAGAAACATGAACAGTGTTCTGAGTCGTAGCTGGGCGCCGCGGACAGCGGCCGACTTGCGTCGCCGGTGTGCGTACCCTGATAGTCACTGTGTGGCGTGACACGGCGCATCGCCAAACGGCGCATCCAGTGTGCAACCCCCTTAAAACTGTGATAAAAGGTTAAAAAAATCTAGTCCACAATTACTTTTTATATTGAAAATACAGCATTTTGTGTTTCTTTCCCCACCAAATCAGTGACATCATTTATAAATTTGCCAATTAAAGAGGCAAAATCCTGTCATTTAAAAAAACATTTAGTAGTTTTGATCAGAACTGAGGTGGATTAACAAATTTATTCAAAAAATTGTATCTTATGCATTTTTACAGCAGTTTAATTTAGTGGTTTTCATCCCGAACATAACAAAGGCTAGTAAATTTGAACAGTGCACAAGGGTTAAAACACTTCAAGTTAGCACGAATCTGTGCTTGAGTTTAAACTGTGGGTGGCACTGAACTTTTTTTTTTTAGCATTTTAAAAAGACATATTACATTTTTCATGTCAAGTGCTCAGACAAAACAATCCCATTGCGCTGCAGGATGACCCACTGGGAATGACTGTTTAAAAATAGACCTAGACGGGAAATTCACTTTTACAAATACCACAGCTTTTGATAATTCAGCTGGAACACATGTGGCCTGCCAGATACAGCAAAAGTAGAGTGGATATTAGTTCGGCCTTAAAATTCTCTCCAGCCACTCTTCTATTTATTTTATACATCCTTTACAAAAAAATCACAAATGTTTGAAATGTACAAAATCACCCACCGTTTTGGGTAAAGCATTCAAACTTTGATGCAAAACACATAATCATACTCAGAATAAAAACATATTGTGTTAGTCTGTCATGTTATGCAGAGATTTTTGTTTTAATAGTGAAAGACAAAGTAATCTAAACATGACTATCCTATAAATGTTGTTAAATAAACATTCATTAAAGTCCAGTGGAAACATGTTATAGGGTGTCTGAAATGTGTAAAATTATTCTGCAAGGGTTATCCATGAAAAAATATTGTTTAAATGTTTAGAGATTAACTGAGCAAGAAAAGCAGATGTGGAACAAAAACTCCCTCTTTTAAGTGTAAAGTTCAGCCAGTTGTGTGGTTTAAAACTAGCCCAATAATGTCTCTTGGAAAAGTTTTCGCTTGAAGTGAAATACATGCACTGAACTGTTTTCTACGCTTGCAGAGTACCCAGCAACTGACTTAAATTCACAGAACTAGTGGAAAGGGAAGCTCTGATTCATGCACTAACAATGTGGGCAGAGGTGTTTTTATTTGACACCTAATTTGATACAACAGGGTAAAACCCTGAATATAAATGATACAGCAATACACTAATAGTGAATCTACAGTCATAGCAGAAAAGCTCTCTCCGTGTGGTGCAATTGGTTTCATTAAAGGAAAATGCTGTGGTCCGTAAGCCTCATTATTTTAGTAATCTCATCTCTTACTTTTTCATTCATCGCAGTTCCTGTGATGCGATCTTCAGGGAATTGGCTTAGGACCTTTCCAATTTCCTTTTCTTCATATTAGATCCTGTTACCACACACCCTGTAATAAAGAAGAATTACTTTGATGAATTAACATGCTTGACCAGACGAACAGAGCATAATTCTAACATTTTAAGAGCATCGCCAGACAATTCCTTGAACTTAATGTTAACAAAGCCAATGATTTGCCTTTGAGGTTGGAAGAATTTGGCCTCAACTGAAACACGTCATACTGTAGTTAATGACTGGAAACTGGAAATGTGGTTATAAGTATTACTGATTTGACAATTATTTGCTTTAAAAAATTAAAAAACATATTTTCAAACAAACAAACAAACAAACAAACAAACAAACAAACAAACGAACAAACAATCAAAGCTAAACACCAAATTATACGTTTTTGTTAGAAGTCCAAATTAGAAGTCTTATAATAAACACCAAATTATAAGTCATATTTCTGTTTTTGTTTAGGCAAAAGTATTCCTACAGCATTATGTGATCACCGTTGAAACCCTAAAGTGACATGGAATGTTTTGACAATGGTTTTGGTTCCTTTTTGGAACTTTGAACATCTTGGGACCTTTACTCTGTATAGAGGATGAAAGAGTTCTCGGATTTCACCCAAAATGTCTTAATTTGTGATCTGAAGATGAACAAATGTAAAAGGGGATTGGAGCAATACGAGAATGAGTATTAATAACAGCATTTTCGTTTTTAGGTGAACAAATCCTTTAATTATTCAATCAATACTGTATAAAGGCAGCACATCCATATAAGTAAGACTCATCCTTGTCTAGCTTCTGCACAATTTCTCTCCAACTTTATGCCTGTTTGTTATTGCTCTCCAAAAAGTTATGCCTGATTTAAATATATTTAGTTTATTTTAGTATCTTTAGTAGTTTTTGTCCTTGTTCTGCTTCTTCCAGTTTACTAATGTTAATCTGTGGCCACATTTGATGATGTCATCTTGAGGACAAGCAAAGTAGTCCAAAACAGAAATACATTAGAAAAAAAAAGGTTGTATGCGTACATTGTGTATTTACTGTGGTGAAAATAAAAATCATGTCACAATCATTGTACACATACAGAAAATATACTTTAAAGTTGCTTTAGCATTAGCTGACTCCACACATATTTACCAACCCAGTCTCATTGGATATACATGACTCTTGCCAAGTTTCTGCCAAATCTGAAATATATAAAATACCAGCGTACCACTTGAGCTATACCAAACTAATGACTGCTGTATGTCAGAAAAGTAGTCCAAGTAGACAGACACAAATGTATTTGATTACAAATCATGCGCTAGTGTTTTCAGCTCTTTCATATTTGGCAAATTGAGGACCACACAAAAATAAAGCTTACTTTCAAATATTCTGACCTTTAAGTCAAAACAAAAGAAAACAAATCAAATTTGTTGGTATTTTACTACTTTTTTGTACTATTATGAGTTTTTTTTATATGAGTTTATTATTTTCAAGCATATGTGGTATTTAGGGGCGTCATGTTAGCGCAGTGGGTAGCACAATAGCCGCACAGCAAGTAGGTCGCTGGTTCGAGCCCCTGAGTTTGCATGTTCTCCCATGCTTACATGGGTTTCCTCCGGGTGCTCCGGTTTCCCCCACAGTCCAAAAGACATGCGCTATAGGTGAATTGAGTAAGCTAAATTGGCCATATGTGTGTGAATGCAAGAGCGTATAGGTGCTTTCCAGTGTTGGGTTGCGGCTGGAAGGGCATCCGCTGCGTAAAACATATGCTGGATAAGTTGGAAATTCATTCCGCTGTGGCGACCCCAGATTAATAAAGGGACCAAGCGGAAAAGAAAATGAATGAATGTGGTATATGTGGCACTATTATTTTGAAAACTGGACCAGAATTAACTCTGGGGTAAGTCATTACAACAGCAGCTTATCAGTTTACATCTCTTCAGAACACAAAATTTGAGAAAAGACAAACTATAAATTTATTCAGCGCCACCCTGAAGAGGTATAAGGTCTGATTAGATGTATCTTTTGGTAGTATAAAAAATTATATCAATCAGATCTAATTGTGATTTTTCTATAGTAAAATTAATCAATAGATTTTTTGAAAACTGATTATTTTGCATGTGTATTTCAGAATATATTACACTTTGTAGGTATTAGGTTACGTTCACACTGCGAGGCTTAGGGCTCAAATCAGATTTTATTTTCTCAGATCTGATTTTTTTTGTAATAGCTGTTCACACTGTTGTTATAAATGTGGCCAATATCAGATTTCCAGTGTGAACAGATCATGGTCCTAAACTGACCCACATGTGTGTACTGTATGAAGCGAATAAAGCATGTTGTCAGATTATGTTTATATTATGATTATTGCCTTTTTCACTTACAACTGAATATGGTTGTTTGGCATGTTCTAATGTGTATTTCAGTGTTTGAAACCTAAAGTACATATATTTTTTTGTGATCGAAAACACATGATAATTTAACAATGAAAGAAGTTTACATCTAAAAAAGTAAAAAAAGAAAACTTGTCACAGTTTTTCTTTCATATTTGGTTTTGTTAATGTATTAATTATTTAAGTTAAATACAGCCACTTCATGTAGGCCTATGCATTTTATTCTTTTTATATGTGCAATTTTAATAGAGTTTTAAATCTAACTGAACAATCTTATTTGTCTGTCTCTTTTTCTTTTTATTAAACAATTATTTGTATTGGTCATTTAAAGGTCATTTATTAACTGAAGTTTTTCTTGAGTCTGATTTGTTTTGCATATTAATGAAGCATTTTTTCAGGAGTAGATAAATGCTGGTCCAAACTTAAATTCAGCTCTGCAGAAACTTCCTGTCAGCAGAAAGGTGTTAAAACTGAACACAGAACACAGAAAGTCTTATGCTTTCAATGTTGTGCAGAGAATTGGTAGAAAAAAAGAGGACGTATGTATGGATGCAGCCAATAGAGCAATGGACAATGATTGACAAATGACAAATTTGACTAAACTCCACCTGTTCATATCAGCTGCCTATTTAAGTTGAAGTCAGGAAATGAAATCTGTTGTGCACCTCCTGAATGTAACTCTTGCATTGCAATGAGGATAACAGAATTCTGTGAATCAAATTATTGGTTTGTATCCAATAATTGTTACGATTTTTGACATTGAAGAAAAACTTCTCCTGAACTTTTTTTATTGAACACACATGGAATTGATTGAATATTCCTACATTAACAAGTGCCAGCTGTCGTTAAAACAATATTCAAAAGTCACATGAATTCCTACATAACCATTCACACTGCAGTCAAATTGCAAAACAACAGATCTGTATCAGAACGTTCACACTGCAGGCTAATGTGGCCCAAATCAGATTTTTTTTTGGCCACATGTGTGTCAGATCTTTTTTTGTCTTGACAGTATGAACAGCTCAAACCGCATGGAATCTGATCTTTTCAATTCTGATTTGTGTCACTTTCATATGTGGTATTAAATTAGATACAGATCTGATGTTTTGCAAAGCGACCGCAGTGTGAACGGTTGTGTTGGAACTCATGTGACTTTTACATAAACTTCAATCCACATGTGTCTTCATTCTGTGCTGCAAACATCAGCATAGTAGAAAGGCACACAGGAAAAATACCTTAAAAAGTTGGTTGTTAATTTCGAATAAACTGGCGCTTGTTAACCAATCATTAACCATTAAAAATATTGTTCAGTTAGATTTAACATGAAAAATATGTCCATAAAAATTGCATATAAAATGAATATAACACATATAACATATGTAAAAAAATAGCTATATTTCACTTAAATAATTAATACATTAACAGAACCAAATGAAAGACTATGATATGAAAATGAAATGAATATGAAAACTCTGCCTTTACAGTTCAATTTACGGCTGCTCATTAACCCTTGATGAGTTCACCACACCGGTGGTCAGAAAGACGTGCATAAAATCACAAATGATCAGTGTTTTCAATCACAAGAGACCTTATTTTAGATTTCAAACACTGAAATACACAGTAGTAGCAGCAGAACAACCCTTTACAGTTCATAAAATACACCACGGTTGTCTATGATGCAATAATCATATTAGATCTAATCTGACAATTTGCTTACTTCATACTGCATATACATTGTGTGCATAATTAGACATTTTGTGCTGAAACCATAGTCATGTTCTAAAACCATTTCTGGAGATCACTTACCTATGCTAGATATCAGAGAACAATTGAAACATAATGTATTCAACGCTTGCTATGGCACCATTAACATTCCTCAACTCCCAGCACTTGAAAAAAACAACAACAATAATAATGGGTCCCAATTTACATGCATACTTAAGCACTCCCACATGGAAACAACCTATTTAAACATATGTTTTAATATAGGTTTTGATATAGGTTTTTAATATATGTGACAGATATAAAATTGGTTGTTTTCCTATATTATATGTACAGATACAGTATGTACATATTAGTGTACATATATACATGCATACATGTACCTATATACTGTAGGTACAGTTGAAGTCCGAATTATTAGCCCCCTTGTTTTTTTCTTCTTTTTTTTTAAATATTTCCCAAATTATGTTTAACAGAGCAAGGAACTTTTCATAGTATGTCTGATAATATTTTTTCTTCTGGACAAAGTCTTATTCGTTTTATTTCAGCTAGAATAAAAGCAGTTTTTAATTTTTTTAAAAACCATTTTAAGGTCAAAATTATTAGCCCCTTTAAGCTAATTTTTATTTTCGATAGTCTACAGAACAAACCATCGTTATAAAATAACGCCTAATTACCCTAACCTGCCTAGTTAACCTAATTAACCTAGTTAAGCCTTTAAATGTCACTTTAAGCTGTATAGAAGTGTCTTGAAAAATATCTAGTCAAATATTATTAGCTGTCATCATGGCAAAGATAAAATAAATCAGTTATTAGAAATGAGTTATTAAAACTATTGTGTTTAGAAATGTGTTGAAAAAAAAATCTTCACTCTGTTAAACAGGAATTGGGGGAAAAAATAAACAGGGGGGCTAATAATTCTGACTTCAACTGTACATATATGCATGTGTGCATAAATGCACCTATATGTTCACCTATATGTTTTCCTATATATTAGTAAAATCCATAGCCGCTAGACAACATAAATAAAAGCCCATGAAGAAATGTACATTTTGTATTTACTTAAGAACAATCAAATAGTACAAGAAAAATATGTAGTACAAGAACAAAAATAAGACAAAATACATTTCCTTCTTTTCCACTATCTTGATACAAGAAAGAATTGTCCATGTACATGTTTCAGGAAAACGTGTAGACATCATAGCTTTCCTTCTCCTCTCACTTTAACATGACAATTACATGTCATACCAATTTCAAGTGTTTGCACATGCATAAGCTTTTCCAGCTTTTTTAGTTAGCAGTTATTGCCTCGATAATAGAAAATATGAGCTAATCATCTTGTATGACAGTGGCCAAAGTGAGATATAAGCTATATAAGAGACATATCTTGTATGTACATATAAGACTTATTTGTGGATATAAAGAAACAATACAGGAGACCTATTTGGCCTGTATATGCACATATATGCACCTCAATTATCATATATGTGCACGTATACTGCATATAGGTTTAATATATGCGCATATATCCTCATATAGGTTCTTTCCGTGTGAGCTATACTGATGAGTGTATAAGATGAGTGCTATATGGTATACTATATTCAGTTTTTAGTAGCCTAGTGCAACTATTATTAGAGCACAGCATTCAAGGGACCAGTAACAAAATGTTTAATGTGTTTATATAGTTTTTTATATTCTCCTGGTTGAATTGGTTGATGTCACTGGTGCTTTGCATGCAGTGATTTTTATAGTGAACAAAGTAAAACATTAAAGCTTCCAGGTTGTGTACTTTTTCCTTTCTTCTGAACAGACCTCTCTCACATTATTAGCAGATGCTGCCCAGATGTGCAGCAATGACAAATCACCCTCTAAAAAAAGGCAAACTAGAATCAGACTAAGTGTGTTTGAGTGGAGGAAATGATACCTACGTTCCAGGAATTCTGACTAGAAGTGTGAAACTGCAAGAGCCGTAACAGGAAAGCCTTTGATTACTGATAAGAACACCGTCCAGAGCAAGGGTCACAAATGACGTTTGAGAGGAAGCCTATCTGTCAATCACAGGATAGATGTCAGACTGCACACACACCCACAAGCGCTAGCAGCTTTATGGGAAGAGCCCGGTAACCGCCTGGAAGGGAATATTAAAATATTTCAACTCAATCTGTGAAATCTTTCAGTGTACACTTCAAGAGTCACGTTGAAATTTACAGCAGTTGTGTGTGCAACACAATTGAAGATAGCTTGGAAATCTCTCTTGACAAATTTTCCACATGAGTAAGTTGGTTTCATTGTTGTTTCTCACCATGACTTTAAACATTTTTCTTTAGGTTTTATGCAAAGTTTCACATACAAAAATGTTGTGAAAATAATCCCTGATCACACAGATTCACAAAAAGGAGCCTTTAGATATGTTAACACAATGCCCGATCCAAGCTCACCAGCAAATCTACAACAAAACTACAAATCTAGTTGTTGCAATTAGGCCTGTCACAATCTATTTTTGTTGTGCGATACATAGCACCAAAATATATTGCGATAAACGATATTATTGTCATTTTAAGACCATTTTATGCCACTTATTATATAATGCCAGAATTACTAACAGACAGTAATTACTATCTGTGTTTTTACCCATCCTGACACTGTCAGCTCCAATTAGAGATGTTGCACAGCTAAAATGTTGCTAGAATTGTTTTTTTTTTTGTATGGTATGTATGATATACACTTACCGGCCACTGTATTAGGTACACCTGTCCAACTGCTCGTTAACGCAAATTTCTAATCAGCCAATCACATGGCAGCAACTCAGTTCTTTTAGGCATGTCGACATGGTCAAGACGATCTGCTGCAGTTCAAACCGCACAGGTTCACCAAAATTGGACAATAGAAGATTGAAAAAAAATGTCTGGTCTGAAGAGTCACGATTTCTGCTGCGATATTCGAATGGTAAGGTCAGAATTTGGCATCTATCCTGCCTTGTATCAACAGTTCAGGCTGGTGGTGGTGATGTAATGGTGTTGGGGATATTTTCTTGGCACACTTAGGCCCATTCGTACCAATTGAGCATTGTGTTAACGCCGCAGCCTACCTGAGTATTGTTGCTGATCATGTCCATCCCTTTATGACCACAGTGTCTCCATCTTCTGATGCCTATTTACAGCATGATAGCGTGCTATGTCATAAAGTGCAAATCATCTCAGACTGGTTTCTTGAACATGACAATGAGTTCACTGTACTCAAATGGCCTCCACAGTCACCATAACTAAATCCAATAGAGCACCTTTGAGATGTGGTGGAACGGGAGATTCGCATCATGGATGTGCAGCTGACAAATCTGCAGCATGTCAATATGGACCAACATCTCTAAGGAATATTTCCAGTACCTTGTTGAATCTATGCCACGAAGGATTAAGGCAGTTCTGAGGCAAAAGGGGGTCCAACCCAGTGCTAGTAAAGTGTACCTAATATGGTGGCCGGTAAGTGTTTATTGCAACACCAAAAATGATTTAGGTCATGTCCATGTGCAGTGCAATAAGTTGATATATAGATTATTGTCACAGGACTAGTTGCAATAGTCCAGTCAGTTCAGACCTCATCCTGACTCAAATGCTGTGGTGAGAGCTGTGCAAAAAAAAAAAAAAAACTCCCAAAACTGATCTGCATGATCTGAAACATTGATAAAGTAATACAGAAAATGACTGCTGTGAGTAATTGCTGCTAAAAATGGCATCTGAATCATAGGGTTTCATGTTTGTCACCCATGCTTTTTAGAAATATATATATATTTTTTTGTTAAATGAATAATCATACAGTGAGATGTTGTTCATTTTAGGTTTTATCTTCCAAATTTTAAGATCTGCCAAGGACCATATAGTACTTCCCATTATGTCCTGATACAGAAATCTGTGATATTCAAGTGGGAGTTTTAACTTTTTCCACATGACTGTATAAGTTTATAAATGTCATGGTAAAGTGTTTCATTTACTCCATGAGACCCACTGACAGTATACAGATAATCTCTAAAAAACCATATAGACAAACCATTTAGACCATCAAAACTCATAAAATACACCATTATTTGACACCACGTATGTTGTGCTTTCAAAATTAATAATTATTCCAAAACAATACCTTTCAGTTGACAAGGTTAATAGTTGCTAAAAAATTCTAAATACACTTGGTTTTATAAGACTAAAATAACAACAGCACCTTTCCATTACTGGAGCTCATGCCTTAAAATAAGCAAGAACCAATAAACACAAGACAAGGGATAGATTCACTGCGGTGGCTGCTTCCTAACATGTGGCCAGCAGAGTCAATATTTTTAGCGGATATTCTGCTCTTTAGCTAAAAGACTAGATTTCCTTGACCTGCAATGCCCGAAAACCACTTTAACATGAACACATACGTTTACTGACATGAAAGAATGTTTGCATGAAATCTTTTATAAGAATCAAGAAATGTAAATTGTTTAATTTAAAACTAAACACTTTATTGATTCAACAACAGATATGGTTGAATCCCTTTTGGCAAGCATATTAGTCTTATCTGATGAGAGTTTTGAGTGCATTCACAAAGGCATGAAAAACAAACACTGCTGCCTTTATCCATTAGACAAATGACAGGGAATAGATGGAGAATGGAAAAAAAAGAATGTTTTTACATCTGCTCAAAAGCTTTACATCTCTGTCCATGACTTAATAGCATGGAGCGCTCTGAGGGATTTATAGAAAGCGTGGTGCTACCACATTCTTAAGCACTGTTCCAGCAGACTGATGTATGACACATTTAATGGGATGTTTTTTGCTGCTTGGGAAACAGAAAAAGGCCCACGTGGCCTCATGCAGGGGTTGAGTTGTAGGATTAGGCCAAGTTAAACAAGAGTTGTTGTTTAGGAACTGATTTAACAGCAGGGGTTCAGAAAGAAAATTGTTAAAACGTAACATGTCTGGCGTGTAGTTATGGTACATACTATTGGAAATTTATTATTAGGCTAATTATGTTGTGCATTGATTATGATGAGCTACTGAAATAAAAAAACATCTTGTCAGGCTTTTAATTATAATCAAAATAGTCAAATGTCATATCAATATTTGAACAGAGATGAAGATCTATCTAATAAAATAATCGTTCACATTTCTGAGGTAAATCACTTTATGTTTTAGGTTATATTTATATGTCTCTATTTAGGCATATACCATTAGCATTCGACAGTAGCAGAATGAGTATTCCACTTACTTGAATAAATACACCTCACTTGACGTTCTGCTGACATCTAGTGGTCAGTTGCTGTAAACCTTCCAGTTGAAATGTATAACAGTAGGCAATTTCTGTTGGAAAGTAAATAATATTTAACTACAAATTAAGCTACAAAACGTGAGAACCCTCGTTGAATAAATCCCTACTGACCAGAAAGAACACCAAAACCAGCTCAAATCATGATCTGCAAGAACTAGCTTAAACCAGCAGCCAGAGGCCTATTGCACAAAGCCGGTTTTGTTTTTTCACCCGGGTAAGTTCACGTTTAGTTTGAGCAAACACTGAGTTTTTAGGCTGAATAAGGCGGGGTGGGTTGGTTTTTGATCAGGTTTTGTAATCATGGTAACTTTCTGTTTCCTTTTAGTCGGTTTTATAAATAAACTCAGCGAAACACAAAAACACCTGCAGAATAACGTTGAAGCAATAATGTATATTGTAGCCTATGCTCACAGCTTCAGATAACTACACAGCTAACCTGCTCTGGAGCAGGATTTATTCTGGTTTAGAGATTTCAGACGCAAACTGGCAGTCAGCTGTGATAAATTGACATATCTGATCTGAATTAATATTAGTAATGCCTTTAAATAGCATTTATATTTAAATACTAACATATACATATGCTAACAATATCATTATATCCTATAAGCTTTTTAAATGGCTGACTTTTGAGTTTGTGGACCCACTTACATTATTAAAATAAATGACTGATTTGCATTGACAAAGTACTGTATGTCCTCTTTAACTTGCCTTCTCAAACTTTCACTGCATAAACAGTGTTTATTTCAGTCTTATGTTATTTGATATTTTATTTGATATTATGTTAATGATATCTCTTAATCAGTTTGCATTTTTTTGGATTTGTCAACCCGAAACTTACTCTGCAACCTGGAGTTTGTTCAGCTTGTTTTATGCAACAGGCTTCTGGCGTCAAAACCTACCTAACCAGTTGTTTAATGCTTTTATTTTCATTAGGATTACCTAAAATTTCTCTTTATAAAATATCTCTTTATAAAAGTTCTCTTTATAAAATTTCTCTGTATAATATATGTATATATATATATATATATATATATATATATATATATATATATATATATATATATATATATATATATATATATATATATGTCTGGTTGTGTACTGTAAAGCCTATTTTAAACTGCACCCCCAAAGATAAGCAACAGATGTCAAGAAGGCCTACTGTCAGATCGGTGTGTCTGTTGGAGATGATTAAAGATGCTGAACTTGTCTGGTCATGGATAGTCTGTGAGGCTTCTGACTGATCCAACAAAACCCAAGAACTGTCTGTCGCTGTGTATACGTCAGTGTGATATGAATATGCCTTAATAGAAGTTCAAAGGTCCTATTCACACTGCCCCAACAAACATGGATAATCCCCAATTAACAACAAGTCACTTCTCAGACATTCTATGACCAGATGAGTAGCAATTTACCATGTTCAATAAGTGAAAATGAAAGTGACAGATACAGACAATCCTTCGTGGCATAGATTCAACAAGGTACTGGAAATAATCCTTAGAGATTTTAGTCCATAGTGACATGATAGCATCACACAGTTGCTGCAGATTTTTCAGCTGCACATCCATGATGCGAATCTCCCGTTCCACCACATCCCAAAGGTGCTCTATTGGATTGAAATCTGGTGACTGTGGAGGCCATTTGAGTACAGTGAACTCATTGTCATGTTCAAGAAACCAGCGTGAGATGATTCATGCTTTGACATGGTGCATTATCCTGCTGAAAGTAGGCATCAGGAGAGAACATGCTCAGCAACAATACTCAGGTAGGCTGTGGCATTGACACAATGCTTAATTGGTACTAATGAGCCCAAAGTGCGCCAAGAAAATATCCCCCATACCATTACACCACCAGCAGCCTGAACCATTGATACAAGGCAGGGTGGATCCATGCTTTCATGTTGTTGATGTCAAATTCTGACCCTACCATCTGAATGCCACAGCAGAAATCAAGAACAGTTTTCTGTTCTTGGCTGACAGCAGTGGCACCAGGTGTGGTCTTCTGCTGCTGTAGTCCATACGCCTCAACATTGGATGTGTTGTGCGTTCAGAGATGCTCTTCTGCATACCTCGGTTGTAACGAGTGGTTACTTGAGTTTTGCCTTTCTATCAGCTTCAAACAGTCTGGCCATTCTCCTCTGACTTCTGGCATCAACAAGGCATTTGCACCCACAGAACTTCCGCTCACTGAATATTTTCTCTTTTTCGGACCATTCTCTGTAAACCTTAGAGATGGTTGTGCTTGAAAATCCCAGTAGATCAGCAGTTTCTGAAATACTCAGACCAGCCCGTCACCTTTCACTTTCTTCCCCATTCTGATACTCAGTTTGAACTGCACCAGATCATCTTGTCTTCACCATGTCTACTAGTTGCTGCCATGTGATTGGCTGATTAGACATTTGTGTTAACGAGCAATTGGATAGGTGTACCTAATATAGTGGATAGTAATTGTATGGCTGTTATGAATACATTATTGTGTTTTGAATAGTAGAAAAATCTGTTTTTGATCTCAAAATAAAGCATTTACATGGCTGTGGGACAAGCAATTTTACATAAGTAATAAAAATCAACCATTGCCATATTGACTCAATTGTTCAGATAGGCATTTCGTTTTAAAATTTACTCAAAAGTGTATTTTTTTTCATTTAGCCTAAGTCTAGAGACAGAAAAACGAAGATTTCTGTGTAGATTGACTCTTTCCATCAAACTTTAGATACCCAATCGATTTAGACAAAAGTGAAACTATCCACTTCCTTGTCATGTGACATACTGTCGCAAAACAAAACTAATTTTAACAGGAAACATAGCACTACATTAATATGTTAAAAAATAATTTAAAAACAGCCTAGTTTAACCTAAACTTCCTCAACAGTAGACTACACGACAGAAGCACATCGCTTCAGACATGCTGTGTTGACAGCCAGCCCAGCACCTTCAGTATTCGAGGATCTCGCGTCGCGTCACAAATGTAGATGTGGCTTTACTGCGTTTCTTGAAAAGCTTCTAATAGGATTCAGTTTTAATCTCTTCGCAAAGACTTAGATCAGATGCGCTTGTCAGTTTGCTTCGCTCGGTTTTTGTTGTCACTCTGTTTAGTTGTTGGCTTATTCGCGCTTATAGAGGCGGGGTTCATACTGTAGCTCATATTATCTGTTATAAGGCGGGTTCTTTGTCCGCGCGGGTTGGAGTGTATAATAGTAACGCGCATGGGGAAGCTGAACTTCGCCGCTTGAGCTGACAGGTTCCGGAGAGCGCGTGTTCAACTTGTATCACGACAAATTCAAGCTTTGAATCAACACAATGGCTGAAATTAATGGAAAACCAGCATTTGATAAACCGAAGGTTAGTAGTGTCCTGTTGTTGTTGTTACTCACACTATTGTAGAGACTACAGTATAGGCATACATTTGTTTTTAGTTTCTAATTAAAAAATGCACCATAATACACCATAATAAATATTAAATAGCAACACTTATGTTCTGATAAATGTTGATATTAATAAGTTTATCAAAGGCCACCTGCATAAAGAAATACTGTTGTATTTTATAGTATTTTTGACCATACTATGGTAAAGGGTATTACAGCCTATTCTAGAAATTACAATACTTTGTTAATGAATGCTATAGCATAAGCTATAGTGAACTGATACAGTGTAATAAATACAGCAGTACACTTTAGCTTTATTACGCTAACTGTGGTATATTGTAGTGTAATATATGCAGTTGTAGAAAACTTAATACAATATTGGGCAATTTGTATATTAACATATTTGGTGTATTACCACAACTACTAGGCTATAGAATTACCACAACAGTGTTTTTATCCATACTATAGTAAAGTAATTTAATTAATTTAAAGTACTTTACTATAGTATGGATAAAAAACACTTTAGCTATTTACACTTTTTACTATAAATTATACTATAAACTATATATTTTTCCATATCTCATGTTTATTATTATATTATTAATAAATCGAATTGTATTTTCAGTGTAATAATATATTTAATATCACAAAATAACTGAAACGTACTGTATAGAAATAATTAAAGAGATGCAGCTGATTCATCAGTCTATAATGGTAGAACATGTATTTATGTTGGGCTGGTAATGCATTGGCCACATTCAGTGACACGAGAGAGATGAAGGAGACTGCGCTCCAGGATAATGTTCACACTATTCGGCCTTGCTACACACTTGAGCATTATAACTGCCCTTTGGAGTTATTATACTTACTCAGCAAGCAGATGTCAGCCTGCAGAACTGATACCAGAAACGTGCTGATAAGCAAATATCTACAGAGATGTATCAATAAGCTACGTGGGAGTCTTTGCACAGTCTGACATGAAATATTATTTTATTACAATAACCAAATGGAGGACTGACAGCAGCCTCACTTACTCCTCCATAACCTTTTATTGTTATTTTATTGTGAGTATGCTATCTATAGCCAAAATTGTAATTTTCTGTTACTTTACTCACCACCACATTATCCAAAATGTAGGTGACATTTTTTCTACAGTAGAATAATAATAAAAAAAGACCATAATAAAATTGTGGTCTTCTGCGATTCTGTCAATGGTTATCAGCACTTTGAATGTCAAAATATTAAATAAAAAAATAACAATTAATACCTGTGGCTCCTGATGATACATTGAGGTCTTATAAAAGTCAAACAAATGGTCTGTTTATTAAAGAAGACCTAATATGCCCCTTTTTACAAGATGTAAAATAAGTCTCTGATGTCCCTACAGTGTGTGTGTGTTAAGTTTCAGCTCAAAATAGCCCTTAAATAATGTTTTATAACTCTTTGAAACTGCCCTTTTTAGGCTTTGATCCTAATTGTGCCATCTCATTTAAATGAGATTGTGCTCTTCTCAAAAGAGGGCGGAGCTACAAGTGCCTATGTGTCAGCATAGTGGCAAATACTTCCACCTCTGATGACATGTACAAAAAGGAAAACGTGACATTCAAAGTGTTTCTGCATGTAAAAATAAAATTAACATATGGTTATATATATAATAATAATATTAATAAATGGTTATATTCACAGACTGTTGCCACACAAATGTGTTTAAACCCCTTATTAAAATGACTTTTGCATAATAGGTCCCCTTAGTGTTTCATTTAAAAATCACCTAATAATACCTCAGTGTATTCAGCTAAAATTACCTAATGTTCTTCTAAAAAAAAGTATCTTAATGGATCAAGGGGTGAGTAAATTACATTTTTGGGTGTACTATCATATCGCACATATGTATTTACATGTAATATACATATATGTGTTTACATTGTACAATATGTAAACACACATATTTTGAAGTAACTATGACAAATTCATATTTTATTTGAATCTTCTCCTTTGTCACCAGTATAGTGTATCAAGATGCTTGGTAAAACACAGCACTCTCTTAGGATGAGTGACAAACACAGTCAAATACAATTAATCTATTTTTTTTGTTGGTGGCAATATGACTGATTTGCAACAAACCTCCAAACAAAGAGCTATAATTATTGTAGGCGGTAAACAATTTGCAATTCCTGGACTAAATGGCACTCTATAATACGTGCTTTATCAGAAAATCAACAGATTAAGTGGCACTTAACAGGCAGTGACTTCCATATTTTATCAATTGCCTAAGACTTTGTCCCACAGCAACTTATTACATGATTACACATAGTAAAACACAAAAAAGTCACATAGCTTGATTAGGAAAATACAGTAAGAACTTAATTCAGTATAATTGATATTTCAGGATACACCTTCAACTCTAGAAAGAAAACGAAATCATCTACACACACACCTTACAACAACAGTATACTTAGTCACTTATTACAGGCATGGACATGTATAAGTTTCTGATGGTATGATAACCTTGGATAAAAATCTCACGATTTTACGGTATCACTGTATTGTGATTACAGCTCTAAAAATATATTCTTTTTAAATGTCTTTGTAAAAAAACTTTTTTTTTTAACACAATATATTTCATTTAAGGAAATATTTTGTATTATTTTGTAACAGTAAACATGCCAGGCTAAAAAATTAAAATAAATAATTGACTTCTGCTATCTTCATTTGTTTCAAAAACAGATTTCCTTACAACACATAAAAAACCCTTTACATATACCTTAGGAACAGTATAACAGAAAATTTGTACGGTTTTAATACCTCGACTTTTCCAAACCGCGGTAAACCTTGAAACCGGTTATCATCCCATGCCTAATTACAGTATACTTATTATCTTTGACAGCCATTTGATCCCATATTGTGAGCAAGCTAATAACAACATGCAAGTAAACATTAATAACGTGATAATTACATGCATGTTCAACCTCACCCTCTTACATAGTGTCTTTAACATTAGACAGACCACAGCAGTTATTTGCACTGCACATATGAATCTATTTAAGTATGAAGGGGCTGACAGCTTAGGCTTGCACGGACAAGATTTCGAGTACACATCTCGCATGATGGCAAACAAGCATGCAAGAACCTATTTATCATAATATCGCTCACACAGACTGCTTAAATGCACAATTTGCAAGCTTTCCTATTCAGCGAATTGTTCATTTTCTGAATTAAATGGAGGACCCATGCAGACTAGAGCGCTAGAGGAAAGTATTGCCTCACTGCAGTCCCAATGGGCCTCGTGCTTTGTAAACCTGATCCAAGTAACTGAGTCCTAGACCCAACGAAGTGAAAGCACTAGAGGTGACATCATCCATGTTTAGTTTAGCATTTTCAACAACCAAAAGAGGTTTTAATAGTCCTGGAATGTTTGAGGGGTGCTGTCTGTATATTCAAAACATGTTAACACTGCAAATCCTCACCTAATTCTGTCTTTTTACTATGAGTTAGCAATGCAAACTATTATATAGTGTTGTTTCTCT